>NC_051209.1:12944268-13244268 GCF_015220075.1 Falco rusticolus | reverse complement strand
CAAGATGCCTGGCCCCACAGGAACTGCTCCACTGAGGGTAGTCAGCATTGTACGAAAATCACAGGTACAGCCTGTTCCTCCCGCCTGCGCAACGCTGAGCAATACTAATGTTTGTCAACTGTGCAAAGCAAAAACATCTTTTGCTTCACATTTTCTTATGAACAGGCCACATTCACCCGTTGGCTTCTGCATGGATTTAGCACACGGCTGCCTCACAAAGCCTTTTTCCAGTCTCCTGTTTGTTTTCTCTGTCTGATGACACTGAAGCTGAATCCACAGTCCAGATGGAATCAAACTGGCTATTGAGGAAAAGCATAACTCATATGACAGCCAAATAATTGGCACCCAGTGAAGAGGAAACATAGTGAAGTAAATCTTGAGTCTAAGAACTTAAAGCAAACATACTCTTCTTCATTGAAAGCCTCAATTATCCCATGTAACCCATGTACCCCTGTTTTGTTTTGGTTTTTTTATTATTCTTCCTTGAGCAGAAGGAAAAATTTGGGACATTTAAGAGTTTTATCTTCTATTCACTTTACATTGCTGTTAAAAGATGGAGACTTTTCTTGTTGTCCTTTGAATGTGTTCCTCTACAATACTGGTTGCACTCTACTGCTTTCCTTCTCTGTCAGTCTGTTTCTGTATAGCCCTTATTTTGTACAGCTCTACCTCCTGATGTTTTCCTTTTTTGCTTTCTATATATAGCTCACATTTAAAACCAAAGACAGACTGCTAAAGCAGAATCATGTGGGGTCTTTGAGAAGAAAAATGTGTCCTTACTTCCTCTTTGTGCATTCTAAGCAATTTCAAATTGGCGTTGAGATTTTGACTCACTTGCATTTTTAAAGGCAGACTGTTCCATTACTAAATATCTGGAGGAAAAGGATTTAGTTTCAGTAAGTAGACCAGAATTTCCTTCTGGTTTCTGTGCTTTCTCTTATTCATGTTCCCCAGGGTATACCTGCAGTACATTTTCAGTCCATTCATTCCAAATGTTCTAATTTTTCTATACCTCATCCCTGTGCCATATCCTCTTTTATTTTTTTTCATATAGTCCCACAGAGAACATGAACATTACATCCAAAAAGCATTCAGAAAAGGTTCTCAGAATTAGAGTAACTGTCCATCCTTTTTCAGAGTGATTGTATCCAATAGTTGCCATTAGAGGTTAGTATTTCAATTACCACATCGTGGCAATATTGCCGACTGCAAGCAAATATAATTGTGGTTTAGGTAACCCCATAAAACTTGAGATTAATTTAAAAATATGCTTTGGGTTGTTCACATTTGCATGCCTTTCAAACTTCCCTCAGAAATTGGTGGAAGGCTAAAAATAGCTGTAAGAAAATAAAATAGTAATAAATCTGAGATGTTTACAGTCACACAACTCCAGGAACCGGGACTTAGAGACAAAAGAAATACTGTAAGGCCTACAATATAATTGAAAGAGTTTGCAAATTTGCAATGATGTTTCAATCATTCTACTTTTACTAACTTAGTCCTAAGTTACAGAAATCTTTTGTTTCCAGAAGGCCAAATAATGGAAATCTTTATCCTGCGTGCTCTTAGTGCTGCAGTTTGCCTCTCTGAGATAGTGCTGTGACAGAGCCTGAACAAAAAACCCCCAGTATTTATGCAATTGTAGAGTGACAGTGAAGTGAGGAGTTATTTTTATTGAGTTTGGCAAAACCAGCTAAGCACTAGGTGCTTTGAATATTTCAAAAGACCTAGTTTGCACATGGTGGAGCTAATAACCCAGGAAGTGAATGATAAAAATGTAGAGGTTTCAGGATGGAAGAGAGCAATTATAACCAGTATATGCAAAAACCAACTCAGCATGTGCAGAAATGAGCTCAGTGAAACTGCACACCATTTGAGTAGTGACATCATGAGATAACTGAGTGACAACATCTCACATGTGGTCAACAAGGATGGAAAAACCATCAGCACTGAAGCATGTCCCCAAGAAAAAATGCAGTGAGTGCGGGAGGGAGCACTGACATCTGACATCATCTAATATGGTAATAATATCAGGACATTTGTTATTTGCTATTTTTTTCCAGCTGACTAGGTTTGCCCACATGCCATGATTGGGTGCATAAGCTGAGCCCTTTACACAGTGTTGCGGCATCTCAAAGCATCTGTGTGGGGACAGCAGCAGACCTCCTTGTTTACCAGCCCCTCTTAGTCCTAATGAGGCAGTGAAAATAAAATATGAGGAGCTCCTGAGCAACCCCATCCCTCAAGCCAGATACAGTTTTATCTCCAAATACTTTTCCAGATACATAACTGTTGTATGCCTATAGGGTGTGCGCATGTGTGGTATCACTCGAGGAAGGGAAAAGGGTAGGAGAGAAGGAAGGAGAAGCTGTGGCTTTACAGAGCTGTGAAAACTATTTGCTTACCCAGTCCTTGCCCTGCAGAGACAGGCCATGAGCGATGAAAACAGGCCACAGGGAGTATTCTGAAAGACTGCTGAATGTGGAGTAGCACTTACTCAACTCTCTAACAGACAGTATTCCCTGAAGTATAATATTGAAATTATTCTGGACAAATTGACTGTCCAAATGACCCTGTCACTTGGCTAGTCCATCTGCCTGGAACTTGCTCTAATATTCCCAGCCTCAGAAGCAGCAATAAACAACTGTCTTATTTTATAAATCAACCTGCCAAATACAGTTTTTCTTCCCTGTCTGACACCCAGAACAAATAATAGTCATTCCTGGGTCACCCGCATGTTTTCTAGGCATTAAAATGTCATAATTTTCATTGCTAAATAGAAGAAGAAAAAAAACCAAACCAACCTATAATCATAATAATTCTGGGAAATCCATTATGGTCTGACCACCTGACTTCTATTTCTGGAATAAACACATTAAAAATAAAGGGTTTGTCTTACATTTTTTAACATGCCTCATGTTAAATATGAAGACTGTGCTCTGCACAAGACCTCCACTTATTCTCCTCACTCACGCATCTTTACAATACTAATTGCAGAACTTATTGAGAAGCAGGAGACAAAGACACCATGGCTTGTCCTTGGCTCCTTACTGGCTGTCTGGACAAAGAGTGACTGCACAGCAGACAGAGGACCCCTCTGGGGGTTGCTACACCCTTTCCTGTACACCTAGCACAAGGAGCTGGTATATTTCCTGCATTTAATGCTCATCTCCCTTATTCCCCTGACATTATGGAGTGTGAGTGCACAGTGTCATTACAGTTATCATGTGGAAAACTGAAAGAGGCCTTAAAAAACAGTGATATTATTTATATAAAAGAGCATAAATAATTGTCCTTGTTTCAGCTCGGGTGGAGTTAATTACCTTCTTAGGAGCTAGTACAGTGCTGTGTTTTGGCTTTGATGTGAGACTTTACAGTTCCTCAGGCCTTGCTAGCAAAAAGGCTGAAGGGGCACAAGGAATTGGGAGGGGACACAGCCAGGTTAGCTGACCCAAACTAGCCAAAGAGGTATTCCATACCATGGGATGTCATGCTTGGTATATATACCTGGAGGGTTGGCTGGGGTGGGCAGATCATTACTCAGGGACTGGCTGGGCATCGGTCAGCAGGTGGTGAGCAGTTGCATTGTGCACTACATGTTTTTTCTTCCTTTCCCTCTGGATGTTATTCTTTCCCTTCCCCTTTTCATCATAACTGTTATTGTCACCATTGTTATTATTGTTCTTTCATTTTTTATTATATTTCAACTATTAAATTGTTTTTATCTCAACCCTCGAGTTTTACATTCCTTTTCAACACTCCTCCCCATCCCTCTGGGTGAGGGGGGTGTGAGCGAGCGGCTGCATAGTACTTAATTACCAGGCAGGGTTAAACCAGGATAATAATTAATTAAGTTGAGTTTTTCTTTTCAAGAACCAAGGAGTGTAGAAGAATGGCTGCAGAAGCATGGCCTTAGAATCTCTGAAGATCTGCACAATCCAGGCCTGGTATTAGAATAGTACTGAAGTTGCTGTGCTGAAGTTAACAAGAAAGGTAGCCTTGAGCTATTCTTGAATCCTGAGACCAAGTAATTATGTTGTGCCAACAGGCCGTGGCTGTAACAAGCTACAGCTGCTGGGAAAGCAGGTGCAGGGCCAAGAAAGATAGGGTGCGGTATGGGAAATTAGGGAGTAACAAACTACAAGGCTGAAGCACAGCAACACAATTAGCTACATGGATAGAATGCTTATTTTAGTCATGATAATTAGGGGTGTGAGAACCGCACGTGTTTAGAGACTACTAACCAATTATATTTCTGCTTTACAAATATGCATGTGTATCGGTTCTATATAAGTAGTGTTAGAAACTAATAAAGTTGAGCAAGATGCATAACTCGTATTGAGTGTCTTCTTGACTCCGGCGAACCCTTCTTCCAACAAAGGATTTCATTGCATCAGGGTAACAGTAAAGTGAACATTAGCTCTGAAAGTAAAAACAAAATAACTGACCATCTAAATGCATCATTATTTTCAAAAGTTTTTGTAATCACAGACTAAATCCCCATTAAATCACAATCAGGTCTATCCAACATCTTCCTTTCAAACTTTTTAGTTTTTCTCTCAGTTGATTTGTCTTCCCTTTACATTTCATTGATTATTGATTCTTCCCTTCTGAAGAAGCACAATTATAAAACAATTATCTCCTTTCTCAGTATTTGTCAGCTACAAGCAGAATGTTATTCCATTAGTGTACTGTTAGATCTTTTCATTCAAGTACAACTGTTAAAATGGGAAAACAGTGTACAATTATTTTTCTGATGCTGAATATAATGTACTAACATATATGTGATATCATCTGTATGTGTGTATATATATGCAAACATAAATATATACATATGACAAATGACAGTGATGTGTGCAGACCTACTAGAAGTAACATTGGGCTTTTGATACACACCTTAAGCTCTTAAACCATCAAAACCCCATCTTCTACCTTACCCACACTCTCCTTAACAGTTTCACTACTAAATGCTGTGTAGAAATGCAGCACCAACTGATTCCACACTCAACACAATTCTTTACCCCAGCTCTGTTTTTCTTCACTTTCAAAAAGCCCTTTACCTAAGAATGTACAGAGCTCCTTCAGAAGATGTATATACCTACAGATATCCTATGGAAATCCTTGTCTCCCAGAAGTCTGGAGGAGTTTGGTATTGCCTTCAGTGAATCCAGGGTTTCACTTAATTTTCCCTGTCCTCTTGTGGTTGAATTAAATTAAATGGCAGTTAGTATGTCCCAACCATTAGAGAAGAAAGGATTTGGGAGGGATGAATCCAACAGACAGAGGGAGAGATAACTGTGTGTTAAAGATAGCAGAAACATAAGAGGTGTGGTTCATATGGATTTTAGTTAATTTCAAGTATTAATCCCTGTTTTATCAAATTTTGCACAATTTGGCTTTATGCCTGAAATAGCAAAAGGATCCATTAACATTTCTTCATATATCTTCTACATCAAAATGCATGTCAATTCAAGTTTTATATGTGTGTGTCTATTCCTGACACTGAGAACACGCACATCTCTCTAATCACCAGGCAGCAACAGTATACCAGTCTGTATTATATGTTCTTCTTTCTTTTATCTGTAGCAGTAAAATTGGCCATGGTGATGAACATGCTCTTTTCTGAAAAGCAAACTAGGGACAAATTATTAGATTTTCCATTTTTTGCAGTTTACATAGGATTAATGTGGAGACTCGATCTTATCTAACCCCTTGAAGACTACTGTCATGTGGGTATTTACTACTCTTGTATCTTTCTTTACCTGATGACCTAAAAGAAAATACACTGATACTGTTTTAAATGTGCTGTGGATTTGAACACTATTTAGCAGAAAAAATGCAAGAGGAAAGGGACATTACTGTCTGTTAAATTTGTGTACAGAAATCGAAGGTTAAATTACAGCCTAAAACATCAAGTATTTAAAACCAGCACAGAGAACATGCACAACTCTTTCCTTGTATTATTTTATTACTTATTTTACACAAACTTTGAAAAAGGTACAAAACCTGCCCTGCTAAGCAACTTGCAACATCACCTAGACCTGGCTAATTAAGGATTCAGGAAAAATACCATGTAGCTTAATGCACAAAATAAACACCCAGGATGTCTGAATATTTTATTCTCCTCCAAAACATAGCCTATTTTATTTTAATCCAGTAGGCTTTTGGGTGCTTTCTCCGATCACTTCAGCTTACAGATTTATTTTTCCATTCCTGCATTTGTGTGACAAAGGTCCCATATACACTATTTTGAAACACTGCATTAATTGTAAAAGTGCCTTGTGCCTAATATTAACTATATTTGGACACAGTTAAAGTTTTTTTGTGTTTTTCAGCTTTGGTTACTTCAGTTCTTCTACACCAGGTGTCATAGAAACAATTATCTCCAAGCCAAGAGGACTAAAGCCACCTTCTCCAGTGCTACTTCAGCAATGGCCGGGTGTCACCACTACTACTGAGTGCTAAGAAATTCTACCACAGAGATTCCACTTTGGTTTCACCAGCAGCTCAGCTGTCATGCTTTACCTTTTGAAGCTTATTAATATAGTTGACATTTTTGATCACACTGTAAAGCCTACATGTAAATATATAGAGATCTATACCTGTATATATAATTTATCAATTTGAGTGCAGTAATAATGACTATTCATACAGAGGACACCTCTGTACAAAAAGCCAAGAGAAAGAACCAGAGAGAACGTCCCTCATCTGTATCTCCTGTTACTGTCCTACTGAATGTTTTAACTCATTAGTATCTTGAGAAATATGCCTGTCACCTGATGTAGAAAAACTACAATTTCTTTATAACATTTCCAATTCATTATATCTGAATTTTATTGTAAGAACCTATATTCTTATCTAACAGGTTGACCATTCAGACCCAGTCTACTCCTGTTTGTCTCTTCTCACTGTTGCCATGGCTTTACCAGGGAAGTTTTAAAACATGTTAAAATCTAAATAAAAAAATACAAACATATTTTACTGAAATGTTTATACTTTTTTAAAGAAAAATCTGTACTTAAGTCCTTGTACATATTTTTCACAATAAAGTTCTAAATAAACTCTAGTATAATATTAGGCAATCCTCACACAAGAACAGTTTTATTCCATGAGTTATAAAAAGACTTGTTAGACACCTTTATTAGAGAAAATATGGAATCTATTATACAATTGACAATTTAGAGATCATCATGTGCATTAAACTGTTAAGATTTTGCTTTTATTTACATATAAAGTATTTGATTTACTTTTGAACAAGAAAAGCATTTAGTACCACCTAGAGGTATTAATAAACTTATGAGTTTGAATTTTTGACAGCTCAATTATTCTGTATTAGGTTTATTTTTCCTAACTGTATTCCTAGCGATAAAAATATGTTTTAAAGAAGGTTAATGCAGTTCAGTTTTGCCAGCCAGACAGTAGGGCATATGTTAATTCCAAAACCACCATGAAACAGAGTTCTTTCTCTGTTTCAGCCAGTAACTGGCTCTCCCAGATAATTACAAAATAAGTAATATGTATATTAGAAGAAAATAATTGGGAGGAGAAAAAAACACCCTTCTCCTTCTGCCTTAAAACTCCCACCTTACCAAAACAATGGAAAACTAAGAATCACATTAATTGCCTGTATTGGATGTGTCAAATTCCATTTCACATGCTTGAGTTTGCATTTTATTTCCTCCAGTCCAACAAAAGATGGGCCATGTGGAGGGATTCCTCGACAGAGGCGTGAAGCCGAAGGGGAAGTCAACCACAGCATTTACTTACTCCAGGTTTTAATTCTTGGGTTTCTTTGTTTTCTTTCCTTTTGATTTCCCCCTTGCTTGTTAGTTTTTGTCAATGAGGGATATATTGGTGTTATTCTGGAAAGTCTGTGGATAGAAAAGTGGATTAAGCTATTTAAGGCTACTTTCAGACACAGTTCAGAAGTGCACTGCTACCAAAAGGAGCCTTGAATGTCCCATACATCACCAATTACAGATGAGGATTACGTCATTTTTCAGGCAGATTTTTTATAGAAAATTCGACAGCAAATATAATATATGCACAAAAATAATTCTTGCTATTTTTTTTTTCACTGCAAACTCTGAATGACCAAACTCATGAAAATGTTTTCATCAGGCTGTCTTAGCAATGGAAATGCCTCACCACCTTTTGTGAACATGATATGGACCCACCCCACAACAGTACCCCAGCACCTCACCAAGCCAGAACTTTATACATTAACTTGTTCAATAACAAAATATACATTTGCCGTTGATGTGGCATGAGCTTTTCTGCCTAATCCAGGAAAGCACTTAGCAAGTACCTTATTTTTAAGCACATGAGCAATTGTTTTGACTCAGTGGGGAAAAAAAAAACCCACAACCGACCAAATAAGGACCTGTTCATCATCTTAACTTTGTAAAGTTAGTTTGGCATCACTGGGAAATGTGTAGTTATTGGTCTCTTTCTCGACCCTGCCTCCTTTGTCAGACACCAATACAGCAATGCCACTCAGTCCAACTTGCCACCACCTCTATGAAATATCCTGATAACACATTCACAAATACCACAAGATCAAGAAATGCTGTTTTTAAGATTCTGAGTGATTTTATCATAGACTTTCAGTCTACCTGTTTTTTCAGTCATATTTGGATCATAGTGTCATAGTAATCATTCAGTTCTAATGGATACAACCTTTAAAAAACTCTAACCATCTAAGTGCAGAAGTGGCAGTGTATTCAGTGCAAACTACAAGAAAACCAGACAAGTCATTTAACATGTTCCACATAGCAGGTGTTTGGTTTTTTTCTCAGCTTCCTCCCCTCTATCGAGCACACCCACTTGTCTCCATGCTCAAGTAATTCAAAGATGTTACCAGAATGTCTGTGAGGTTTGAAGAATCTGTGAAATTGTATGGATTATTTAGAAAGCACTGTTCAGAAACACTGTATTGGATTTTTCCAAAGAAGTTATTCAACTTAGTTATATCAAACCCTTAGAAATCTGTAGGAACTAGAAACATAAGCATGAGAGAGAGGATTTAAGTCTTACTTTAAAGTACTAATGTCAATGCAAATGTGGACTGTGGAATTTTCACATTATATTATTAAGCTTTTAGACTATACATTATTAATGTAACAAAATCCTATTAATTGCAATACTGCTGAAAAGAAAAGAAAAAAAAGGCTATTAAACAGATAGTCCCTGGAAATATTGGATTTTTCACAGACTTATATGGGAGACCAGTCCTGCAAAATGCTGTGTGGGTTCCCTGGTCCTAGTCCAGGAAAGCACTTAGCAAGTACCTTATTTTAAGCATATTAGCAGTTTTAATGACAGTGGGGGAAAAAAAACAACCAACCAACCAGGGGTCTGTCCATCACTTTAACTTTGTATAGTTAGGTTGGCATAACTTGAAAGTTATCTTGTCACCTGTCAAAACATAGATCCATCTTGGTTTTAGCTCACTCTGTTACATTCCAGTTGAGGACTTTTTGCTTTACATCATCTACCAGTTCAGAGGACCTCCTCAATTACATTATTTTTCTTTTCTGAAGTTAGTACTTCTGCACCTAGATCCTTCAAATCCTATTGTGCCCTTGTATGAGGGTCCCCACATACAATTCCCCAAAGTAATAGCATTTTCATAGCTGTATTTCATTTCAATCTAATTTTATTTTCTAGTGGAATGGTTTAATCATCTATTTGGAAATAACCCCTCTCTGGTTTATTCTCTTAGATTACTTTTCCCCTGCATGGAAAGAGAACAGTTAAGGACAATTAAAATTACTCTGGTAGTGGGAAAACTACATTTGAAATTATGTTCAGTAACAAAGAGTTTGTTGAGCTGACCTCACTGAGTTACAAAAAGGCCTAAAAATACAAAGCAAATTAGTATCTCTCCTTGAGACATTGCTTATTAACTCTCTTTCTTACAAAATAACTGTTTAGAGGTTGTTGGTGTTTTCCCCTTATGAATTACTGCCTTTATTTACACAAAGTGATTTTTTTACAAGTCAGGGACAATCTAGGCCAGCCTATCTCCACCACGTTCTCAACCTGTTATATTTTTCAGTCTGCCAATAAAGTTATACAGTGGTCCCAGTTAAATCCCATGTTCTGTGGTAGATCTGCTTAGTATGTTTTTTCTCCCTTCTTCTGCTCTGAAAAGGCTATGTACTTCAGTGGAAACTTGCATTTATTGATTTTAAAAACTATTTTTATAATCACAGGGTATTAACTATATATAAATATTCCTGGTTGCTCTGGTAAGTCTTCCTTTCATTACATTTTTTCTTCATTACCCTTCTTACTCTTTCTTGCAGCAGGGACTCAGATATCAAAAGGAGGAAGATGGTATATGACTTTAAAGCCAGGCTTTTCAAAATTGGGTGCCATATTTAGGCACTTATATATAAATGGCCTGGTTTTCAAAAGAACTGAGCACTCCATCAGTTCCCATTGATTTCAATTGGACCTAGAATTGATCACACCTCTGCAAATCAGGCCATTTTTATTTAGGCATCTGCATGCGAATATACCATAACCACTTTAAGCACCTGTGTTTAAAAATGATAGCCAAAAGTTCTGCGACAGACTTTTTAGATAAAGACTGTAATCTGTAAATGAGCTCACAGAAACACAAGAGGTGAAATAGAGACACCGGAGCTGTGACACTATCTAATGCCCAAAATGGAGTTGGTGAGAATTTTAATGCTGACAACTTCTCTTCAGAGCTTTTCAAAACTTTTATATTTGTAGATAAAATGGATCTGAATAATTTCATATATTTGTTGCTTTTTCCTAACTAAAATAACCTAATTTTCAGTTTTCGTTTTGCTAGCTGCCTGCTGTGACACTAAAAAATATGTTATGTAACAACATGTTCTTTGTAGCTGCAGAATAAGAGAATAGTGCCAGGGACTGGGACAGCAAAGTCCCCATGATGTTCCAGCTTTAGCTGTTTAATGACAGCAGGTTGCAAATGCACTTTGCTGAGCTGGAAGGAATTAGCTCCTTTTTTTCAACAGAACTAGAGAAGTTCAAGAAAAAAATGGTATAAATAGCATGAACAAGAGACATGAAATTAATTTTTAAACATTGTTATTGTGGAGAATTAGAGACCACACAAAAATTAATTTTATGTGCCATTTCAGAGACAGAGTATCAATAACAGCAATCTTATCTTTTCATGGAAAATGACATATTTTATTTAAATAGACCAAATAATACCTTGCCAGGCTTCTCCCAGGGCTGTCCAAAAAAAGCCTCGGTCCCCATGTCCAGGCGTAAAGCCTATCAAGCCAAGTCAACACTACTGCATTTTTTGGACTGAGGGAGGTGGCTGCCTAGAGGGTATGGAACACATGATGGGATACAGGGGAAAAGCCAACTCAGAAACCTCTGTATCACAGTCTTCAGCAAATCTAATTCCAACATGACTATGCAATTTGATAGCATTGTAATCAGGATAGGTGAGATGGGTACAAAAATAGTTGCTAGTGATGAGCTCACAGCAAGAACTTTCACATATAAGTTTGTAAATACAAACTCTCAGCACAGAAATTACCAACCACTCCCTTTAGCTCCTAAAGGATTGCTCCTAAACCACAGCAACGGGGGCACTGCACCACTCTGTATATGCCTTTGATCTTCACGGTCTTTAATGTGTATCCTTCATCACCATACTCTCCTCACTTCAGGGAGATATTTGTACTAACATTATTTCTTCCTCCCAGACCATAAGGGGCTTTGGAGTGTCCTGCTTCCATGTGGACTCATCCTCAGGTCACACAGTCCCTTTGACTCCAGTTCACGGTGGAGCTCCAGCCTTTCCAGTAAAGCAGCACGAAAGAGCAGTGATGATGCCCTGGCCATCTGCCAGCCCAGGCGCATCGGCATTGCTGTTATCAAAATGTTCCCTTGCACAACACAGTAAGATGATAAGCAGTACAGCAAGCAGTGAAAGCAAGAAACAGCCACTAATGAGCGCTGGAGTCTAATATACAGTAAGGCAAGCAAGCCCCATAGAAACCACAGAAAACTGCCCTTTTGTTGCTAAACAGCTATAACAGCTATAAATTCAAACTAGCACATTCTAATGAAAGCTGCGATCTCAAACCCTTCGTGCCCCATGTTGGGTGCCAAAAAGGACTGTCGTGGTTTAACCCCAGCCAGAAACTAAGCACCACGCAGCCGCTCGCACACTCTCCCCTCACCCTGAGAGATGGGGAGGAGAACTGGAAAGGAATGTAAAACTCAAGGGTTGAGAAAAAAAGAATTTAATAGGTATACCAAAAGTCATACATGCAAACAAAGCAAAACAAGGAATTCATTCACTACTTCCCATCAGCAGGCAGGTGTTCAGCCATCCCCAGGAAAGCAGGGCTCCATCACATCTAACAGTTACTCAGGAAGAAAAATGCCATAATGCCAGATGTCTCCCACCTTCCTTCTTCTTCCCCCAGTTTATATACTCAGCATGATGTCATATGGTATGGAATACCTCTTTGGCTAGTTCAGGTCACCTGTCCTGGCTGTGTCCCCTCCCAATTTCCTGTGCCCCTCCAGCCCTCTGGCCGGCAGGGCCCAAGAAACTGAAAAGTCCTTGACTTAGTATAAACATTACCCAGCAACAACTAAAAACATCAGTGTGCTATCAACATTGTTCTCACACCAAATCAAAAACAAAGCACTGCACCAGCTACTAATAAGAAAATTAACCCTATACCAGCTGAAACCAGGACACCCCCAAAATGACCAATGCAGAAGACCAGCATGTGTCAGTGTCAGTGGCCCCTGTAGATAAGAAGAAATGGAAACAGAAAGCAACTCACTTGGTAAAGGAGAATGAAGCAGCAGGACCATCACAGGAACAAGATGAAGAAAGCAAACAAGAGGTAACCTCTCAATTTCTATCTCTGAGTGAACTGTGGGATATGCAGAAAGATTTTGCCTGTCAATCAGGTGAACATATTCTCACCAGGTTGCTTCGATGCTGGGATAATGGGGCTAATAGTATAGACTTGGAGGGTGGGGAAGCCAAGCAGCTGGGATTACTATCTGAAGAAGGGGCCATTGATAGGGCAATTGGAAAAGGAACGAAAGCCATCAACCTCTGGAAGTGACTTCTGTGAAGCATTAAGGAAAGGTAACCCTACAAGGAGGATATTACATGTCACCCAACCAAGTGGACTGCAATAGATAAGGGTATTCAGTACTTGAGGGTATTAGCTGTGAAAGAGATGATTTATTATAACCTGGATGACCCACAGTCACACACGGACCCTGATGAAGTGCAATGCACACAACCCATGTGGCAGAAATTGGTACAGAGCGCACCATCAGCATATGCCAACTCATTGGCAGTAATGGGTT
Organism: Falco rusticolus; assembly: GCF_015220075.1. Classification (NCBI taxonomy): domain Eukaryota; kingdom Metazoa; phylum Chordata; class Aves; order Falconiformes; family Falconidae; genus Falco; species Falco rusticolus. Next base: position 13,230,906 of record NC_051209.1, on the reverse strand, counting down.
GGTCAGACACTGCACCACCAACAGTGGATGAAGTGGTTCATCATCTCCAAGACTATGAAGATAGTGTCTCTACCTCCATCATCTCAGCTGTAGAGAGACTGGTACAGCGGCTTAACAAGAATATGTCCTGCTCTCCACCAATACAGACCCACATTTCAGCTATCAACCGTAGACGCCCTTCTGTTTGGGAGGGAGAATATAGAAGATACATACCATGGGGTACTCTGTGGTTTTACCTGTGGGACCATGGAGAGGACATGAGGAGGTGGAATAGAAAACCTACCTCAGTTCTGGAGACACGAGTGCGTGAACTACAAGGAAAAACAATCACAAATAACCTTCCAGGAAGGTTGCTGCTCCACTCTCCAGAGGACACTCACCCAGAGTGATAGGGCTGACTTTACTCTTGATCCTGTGAAAAGGAATTCTAACCTATTCTGGCAAGACATGAGTGAGCGGAACCACTCCACGCTATATCCGCTTCACACCGCTACCCATCCTAGTGGGGAGTCCCTAGACCAGGATTAGAGTGACTCTGCCTTCAGCCAGGTGGAGGACAGGGATAACCAGGTATATTGGACTGTGTGGATCCGATGGCCTGGCACACTGGACCCACAGGAATATAAAGCTCTAGTAGATGCAGGTGCACAGTGTACTTTAATGCCATCAAGCTATGAAGGGGCAGTACCAATTAGTATTTCTGGAGCAACAGGGGGATCGCAACAGCTAACTGTATTGGAGGCTGAAATAAGCTTGACTGGGAATGAGTGGCAAAAGCATCCCATTGTGACTGGCCCAGAAGCTCCATGTATCCTTGGCATAGACTATCTTAGGAGACGGTATTTCAAGAATCCGAAAGGGTATTGGTGGGTTTTTGGTATAGCTGCCTTGGAAACAGAGGAAATTAAGCAGCTGTCTACTTTCCCTGGCCTTTCAGAAGACCCATTTGTGGTGGGGTTGCTGAAGGTCAAAGAACAACAGGTGCTGATTGTTACTACAACAGTGCACCAGTGACAATACTGCACCAACCGAGACTCCCTGATTCCCATCCACAAGCTGGTTCACTGAACAGAGAGCCACAGAATGATCAGCAGAAATCGTTCACCCTTTAATAGCCCCACATGGCCAATGTGAAAGCCTAATGCAGAATGAAGACTAACGGTGGACTATCATGCCCTGAATGATGCCACGCTGCCATTGAGTGCTGCTGTGCCAGACATGCTAGATCTTCAATATGAATTGAAATCAAAGGCAGCCAAGTGGTATGCCACTATTGATATTGCAAATGTGTTTTTCTCAATCCCTTTGGGAGCAGAGTGCAGGCCACAGTTTGCCTTCGCTTGGATTCCTGGAATCAACTGCCCCAGGGGTGGAAACATAGCCCCTTCATCTGCCATTGTCATGGTTTCAGCTGGGATAGAGTTAATTTTCTTCTTAGCAGTTAGTACAGTGCTGTGTTTTGGCTCTGATGTGAGAACAATGCTAATAGGACACTGATGTTTTCAGTTGTTGCTGGGTAATGTTTATACTGAGTCAAGGACTTTTCAGTTCCTTGGGCCCTGCCAGCCAGAGGGCTGGAGGGGCACAGGAAATTGGGAGGGGACACAGCCAGGACAGGTGACCCAAGCTAGCCAAAGAAGTATTCCATACCATATGGCGTCATGCTGAGTATATAAACTGGAGTAAGAAGAAGGAAGGGGGGGACATCTGGCATTATGGCATTTGTCTTCATGAGTAACCATTATGCATGATGGAGCCCTGCTTTCCTGGGGATGGCTGAACACCTGCCTGCTGATGGGAAGTGGTGAATGAATTCCTTGTTTTGCTTTGTTTGCGTGTGTGGGTTTTGCTTTACCTATTGAATTGTTCTTATCTGAACCCTTGAGTTTTACATTCCTTTCTGATTCTCCTCCCAATTCCTCTGGGTCAGGAGGAGTGAGTGAGCCGCTGTGTGGTATTTGGTTGCCAGCTGGGGTTAAACTACAATAGATACTTAATTCACATCATTTTCACATACTCCTGGAAAAGGGCGTTGGTATCATATCTCTATTCTGAGTCTCCCTTGCACTTTCCAGTCACACAAATTGCTGCCCTTTTGATTGTTCTACTTCTAAATAATTTCTGTGTTATATATACACAAAGAAATTCATGCTCACATTATTCTAAACTCACATGTCTAAGGAGACCAATGATAATCATAAAATGAGAGACTGATCCTGTATTCCTGAAAAAATTTGGTTCAGAAATAACAGTATAAGAAAAAACTTACAGAAGATGCAACTATCTACAAATGAGATTGATACCAAGAAAATACACATCTATCATATTATAACTGGTTTCTTTAGACCTTATTATTTTCCAACTGTCTTGACATTTTTATTCAATGCTTTCCCTATTTTTTTCATTTACATACTTATTATTAATATACATATATCACTGATTTAATATTACCTTTTGACCTACATGTTTTCTGCCCAGGGTCAGAAAAAAAGATGTCAGAAAGAAACATTATAGATCCTTTTCCTTCCAGAGGGCAGACTTTGGCCTGTTCCAAAGAGTTGGAGGTTGACAGAGTCCCTTGGGAGGCAGTCCTGAAGGGCAAAGGAGTCCAGGAAGGCTGGACAGTCTTCAGTAAGGAAATCTTAAAGGCACAGTAGCAGGCCATACCTATGTGCCAAAAGATGAGCCAGTGGGGAAGAAGACTGGCCTGGATGAAAAAAAAGCTTTGGCTGGAACTCAGGAAAAAAAAAAAAAGTTTATGACCTTTGGAAGAAGGGGCAGGCAACTCAGGAGGACTACAAAGATGTCATGAGGTTATGCTGGTAGAAAATTAGAAGGGCCAAAGCCCAACTAGAATTTAATTTGGCTACTGCAAAAAAAAAAATGTTTCTATAAACACGTTAACAGCAAAAGGAGGGCTAAGGAGAATCTCCATCTTTCTTAGATGCAGGGGGAAACATAGTGACAAAGGATGAGAAAAAAGCTGAGGTACTTAATGACTTATTTGCCTTAGTCTTTAATAGCAAGACCAATTGCTCTGAATGAGGGGATCAAGTGCACGCTCAGGAATTTTGCAGATGATGCTAAGTTGGGCAGGGGTATTGATCTTCTTGAGGGTAGAAAGGCTCTACAGAGGGATCTGGACAGGCTGGATCAATGGTTAGAGGCCAATTGTATGAATGTCAACAGGGCTAAGTGCTGGGTCCTGCACTTGGGTCGTAACAACCCCATGCAATGCTACAGGCTTGGGGAAGAGCAGCTGGAAAGCTGCCTGGCAGAAAAGGACTTAGGGGTGTTGGTCAACAGCTGGTTGAACATGAGCCAGCAGTGTGCCCAGGTGGCCAAGAAGGCAAATAGCATCCTGGCTTGCATCAGAAATAGTGTGGCCAGCAGGACAAGGGAAGTGATTGTTCCCCTGTACTCAGCACTGGTGAGGCCACATGTCAAATATTGTGTTCAGTTTTGGGCCCCTCACTAAAGAAAGATATTGAGGTGCTGGAGCATGTCCAAAGAAGAGCCACGAAGCTGGTGGAGGGTTTAGAGCACAAGTCTTATGAGGAGTGTCTGAGGGAACTAGGGTTGTTTAGTCTGGAGGAGAGGCTCAGGAGACACTTTCTTGCTCTCTATAACTTCCTGAAAGGAGGTTGTAGCAAGGTGGGTGTCAGCCTCTTTCTCCCTAGTAACAAGTGATAGGATGAAAGGAAATGGCCTCAAGTTGTGCCAGGGGAGTTTTAGATTGGATATTAGGAAAATATTTCTTCACCAAAAGGGTTATCAAGCATTGGAACAGGCTGCCCAGGAAGTGGTTGAGTCTCCATCCCTGGAGGTGTTTAAAAGACATGTAGATGTGGTGCTTAGGGACATGGTTTAGTGGCAGACTTGGCAATGTTAGGTTGTCCTGGTTTCATCTGGGATAGAGTTAATTTTCTTCTTAGTAGCTAGTATAGTGTTGTGTTTTGGATTTGGTGTAAGAACAATGTTGATAGCACACTGATGTTTTTAGTTGTTGCTGGGTAATGTTTATACTAAGACAAGGACTTTTCAGTTCCTTGGGCCCTGCCAGCCAGAGGGCTGGGGGGGCACAGGAAATTGGGAGGGAACACAGCCAGGACAGGTGACCCAAGCTAGCCAAAGAGGTATTCCATACCATATGATGTCATACTGAGTATATATAAGCTGGGGAAAGGAGGAGGAAGGAGGGGATGTTTGGCATTATGGCGTTTGTCTTTCCAAGTAACTGCTACGTGTGATGGAGCCCTGCTTTCCCGGGGATGGCTGAACACCTGCCTGCTGATGGGAAGTGGTGAATGAATTACTTGTTTTGCTTCGCTAGCATGTGTGGCTTTTGGTTTACCTATTAAATTGTTCTTATCTGAACACTTGAGTTTTACCTTTCAGATTCTCCTCCCCATCCCTCTGGGTGAGGGGGAGTGAGCGAGCAGCTGCGTGGTGCTTGGTTGACAGCCAGGGTTTAACCACGACATAGGTTTACTGTTGAACTCTATGATCTTAAAGGCCCTTTCCAACCTAAATGATTCTATGATTATATCAACTAAGGTAGCAGTATCACTGCAAAGCTCTGACAGTCTCAGAACTGGAACAAACTATGCCAGTTACCTGCTTTACATTTAAACACAAGAGCAACTTAAAAAAAAAGTTCAATAAGTTTAGATGTTGGGTTTTTTTCTTCTGGTCCACATTTAAAAGCACTATTCAGCAGACATATCTAGTTTTTCCTGTTGCAAATGAATGGTATGGGTCAGCAAGGTATATCTTGAAGAGAGTCCAGAGTTTCCATGGAAAATTCTGCTCATTTTCACCAGTGCAGCCCCATTGAATTCAGTTGAGATGAGCAGACTGGATCACTGAATCCAAAATATTATAAGGCAAAGCTAAACTAGCTTCATCTTTTCATTCTCTCCAGGTCATACACCTTATTTCTTTTGTATAGAAGTAAATTCTCAAAACTGTCACTTGAGAGTAGCTTTAATAGCCAAGTCTAAGGCCCCTAGGTAGCACATTCTGACATATTTGCTCTCCAGTGCTTAATGGATGTCTGGGCTCCCTGCCTGATTTTGGGGGAAGAGATGGACACTTCAGGTGATGATGCTTAGTCATAATAGGGAGCACAGATCTGCTGACAGCTAGTCAATGGGAAATGTCAGGGTTGAGGCATTATCCTTTCTGTGTGTCATGAAACTGTCTTTCCATAAAACCCGCGTATACCCATGCTGCCTCTCCTTCAGTATGAGTGCACCCATCATTAGGGCAGAGTCACTCTCTATTAGGTGCTCACACAAGCAAAAGGAATCATGTAGGGACAAGTAGGGCAGTGTGCCAGCATAAACCTTTTCCCATGCCAACCCTACCCAAAGCCCTTTAGATCAGGGAGGGAAGGGCTTCCCGGTCTCCACCTTCCTTTCTTCAAGACATTAGTGCACAATATAGTGGACTTTCTTGGGTTTGTTTCTCTTTATAAAATAAAGCAGTGCTACTATAGGGGGAAATGTTTAATGGGGAACAAACGTGATTGTAACAACTCTACATTCTGTAGCTTTCATCTGGGATGGCCTGCAAAATTTTTCTGTTTAAATCAGAAAATATGACATATGACAAGTTTAGAAACTGGTTTTCTCTCTTTTGTTTCAAACTGTAAAAACAGAAACTGAAGCATATGTTGTCTTGGTATGTTTATTTGTACTAGTATAAGTAAAAACTGTCACTAAAATCTCTTGTGTTTTACATCTTCAACTATGGAAACAGACTTGAAGGTCTCAGAGCTACAAATTCAGTAACAGGCTTGGACCCTCCACAACCACTGCCTGCAAGCACAGGGCACAGATACTTCCATGACATAAAGGAAGAGGTGGGGGGACTGAAAAGGTGTTGCAGAATAAATGCCTGGGAGTATACTTCTCGGTGTGAAAAAACAGCTGGAGGTTACTTGAGTACATTTGGGAAGGTGCTGGTACAGAGGTACCCACTGGGGCATGGCCAGGGGTCCTGGTCTGGCTCAGCATTTTCCAAGAAAGGACTGTTGTGGTTTAACTCTGGCTGGTAACTAAGCACCACACAGCTGCTCGCTCACTCCCCCCACAGTGGGATGGGGAAAAGATCAGAAGTGTAAAAGTGAGAAAACTCGTGGGTTGAGATAAAGACAGTTTAATAGGTAAAGCAAAAGCCACATCACACACAAGCAAAGCAAAACAAGGAATTCATTCACCACTTCCCATGGGCAGGCAGGTGTTCAGCCATCCCCAGGAAAGCAGGGCTCCATCAAATGTAATGGTTACTTGGGAAGACAAATGCCATAATGCCAAATGTACCCCCCCCTTCCTCCTTCTTTCCCTAGCTTATATATACTCAGTATGACGTCATATGGTATGTAATATCCCTTTGGCTAGCTTGGGTCACCTGTCCTGGCTGTGTTCCCTCACAATTTCTTGTGCCCCTCCAGCCTTCTGGCTGGCAAGGCCTTAGAAACTAAGCAGTCCTTGACTTAGTATAAACATTACCCAGCAACAACTAAAAACATCAGTGTGCTATCAACATTGTTCTTACACCAAAGCCAAAACGCAGCACTGTACTAGCTACTAAGAAGAAAATTAACTCTAGCCCAGCTGAAACCATGACACTATTTAAAAGTAAACTATAGTTTGATAAACTTTATCCATGTAAAACATCAGAAATGTGACAATGCTAAAAAAAATATTTAACACATTTGTATCTCTGCATTCCTATATCAGGTTTTCAAGCATAAATCATCCAGCAAAAAGAATGTCAGGTCCCAAAATAGTATATACCTACTCTGCTAACCGCCTGGAATACCACATACACAAAATGTTACATACATGCAAATGGAGAGGGGAAATGGTGCTAATACTGTAGAGCAAACACTTAGGACTAGAGCTGAGGAAGCAGAACATGGGTGAATCTGAGATATTCAGTCCCAAGTATAGTGTTCACAACAGTCCAGCTCAGCTGCTGTCTACCCCTGATAGGGTCTGCATGTGCCTGACCCTACTGAAGTCCTCTAGGTAGCTAGAAACCTGCTTTTACACCTGTCTCAAACTGCCCTAAGCATCCCAGACCACCAAAGATTGATGGACATCCAAGAATTAGAACAAGGCAATTTAACTGGCATAATAACCAGCAAGAATATACCTTTGTAATTTACTAATTATTTCAATTTTTATATCATAAGATTACTGCAAACCTGGAGATGCCAGTCAAAACTGGAGTCCCAAAACCAACACAGAATTAAAGATGGTGCTGTTCAAGAAAACAGAAAAAAATAAGCTAAGGCTAGTAAGTCTTCAAGCCATCTTGAGAGAAAGTATCAGAAATTGTGATTTCCAGTATAAATTCCTTCATTGTCCTAAACTGCCAGACATCGTTCTAATATAGTCATAATTTCTGTGAAGATCATTCATTCTTTCCATAATAACAATTATGAAAATATAGTAAAAGAAAAATATTTACACATAAAATTAATAAAAGCACTATTTAGCAGATTAAGAAGTTACATTGAATATACTTTCTCTCAAGAATTCAGAGAGACATTTTCTTGCGAGCACCACCCATCTTGTTTCTTTTTCACCAGACTGATTCTGCTGAGTATTTGCAATGACAAGAACACAGTCAGGGAAAAATTAATAGAGTTTTCAGCTTCCAGCCACAAGCTGGTCATCAGGATAGTGGACACGATTCAAAAGGTCTATTTTACTGCCAGCCATATCACTTGTATAATTTTCACATAGCTTAAACTAAAAGATGGTAGTCAAGGAAAATATCACAGTTGAACTTTTTGATATTGGTTTTCTAGACAGCAGCAGCTAACAAGCAGCACCATTTATAGAGAAGAAAAAAAAAAAAGGTCATTTACGGTCATGAGATTGCTTGCCCCTTCTCTCGCTAGATTTTCTTTTCTTCCCCACCTTCTCTCTGCTCCTCTAGGTTTAGCACACATAATGATTAATATATTGTTACATTTTTTGAGTATATTTAGCACTGGAACATAGAGCTAGAGATGCACTGCTGCTCCAAAAAGCTTACTGTCAAAAGATGAAAAAAGGAGAATTAAAGGAAAATGAGACTCCTCAAACGTATAACAATTCAAGCCTTAACTATCTCAAGCTATAGCTCTTTCATGACTTATCAAAAAGTGATAGCTTTATATTGGTGGGGAATTATTTTGCACTGCTCAGATGACAATCTACTACTGGGCTAAATTTTCTAATTCTGAATGACATAATCACAGCTTCTAAAGTCCACCATGATCTGTTTGACATCAGAGGAAAACTTTTAGAGAAACTGGAAGGAAAACCATAGGGCCATGATCATGACTCATTTGGGACTATAAGTTTCAAAACTGTTTAAATGAGGAGAGAAACAAGAGCTGACAAGAACTAGTGATTCAATTATGTTAATAAACAGAAAAATAGTAAATGTAAAAATCTTAGTGTTGATTCATTTTATTTTCACTAGCTTCCATGGGAATAATGATGGGAAGATTAAATGAGAAGGAAGAAAGCATGTAAAGTTTACCAGAATTTATTTAATAATAATTTTAAAAATACATGGATTTGCTTTTGATAAAAAACATTACAGGGCTGATTAATTTTATTCATGCAAAGTATTTCAACATCTTCATTTCCATTGCCTGGCAGTTACTATGTCAATTAAGAGCCCCAATAAACAGACTGAACTTTTTAAAAACTGTTTTAAAAAGATCAATAATGTACACATTTGTGATACACAAACATTAACAGAAATATAAATAAGAATCTACGTAGGACTAAGATGTGTATTCAATTACTAAAAATGTCACATAATAAAAAGGATAAAAAGAATGCTACATTTATGGTATAGATTGGTTTTGCCATGGGAAATAAGTGATGGGAAGAAGAGTGTTTATATGATTGATTCTAAAGGAAAAACAGTGTTTGGCTTAGTTCATTGCAGTCTCTGCAAGAAGAGAGTACCTCACCTTTTTGAAAATATATGTAATCAGACAAACTACTCAAGTGTTGATCCCAATAAATTATGACTATATATAAAGTTACTTGTTTGAGTTCAATATCTTAAAACTTCTTGATCAAAAAAATACAGCAGTTCTAGAAGTTACCCTTGCCTGTTGAAATCACATTTTAATTGCCTTTTTTTTTTTCATTTCCTTGTTAAAACATATCTGACATTAAATTTAAAAAGTTGGAAAACAATTCTCAGGTGACATGCCCAGTCTTTTTTGAGACAGATGAAGACAATTCATGGCTTTCGTTGAGGGAAGAATTTATCATCTTGAAGAGAGCTACTACACCTTTCTCAATAATGTGCTTTGGAAATCCCACAGGAAGGTATTCTTAAAAACAGATTCATTTTAAATTACACACAGCAATGCTCTCTCTCCAGGTTCAGGTTTTGGCCCTAAATCTTGTATGCCACCATCTTAAGAGTATGAACAGAAGCATCAACTCAGCAGCAAAGCTTATAGGGTTTAGTGGAAATAAAAGATTGTTTGTCACGAGCCTTTGAATATTTTCAGTCAAGTAAGGTAAACTGAGCATACAATGCATGGAAAATTAATCTAGAGAGCATACAATGCATGGAGAATTAATCTGGAGAGATAGTCTGTAGATAGGACAGTTTTCTCTTGTTTCTATTCAGGTACACAGATAATCTTAGGAACCTTCACACTTGGCTCACACTTGGAGACATATTCACATAAATATGTACATGCACATTTGTTTGAATTACCATTATTTTCTCACTTTTTTTTTTTTTTTTTGACAATTTCACTTTTCCTCTCTCCTACAGGCAGCCCAATCACACAGAGCCAACGGCTCTGGCAAGATTACAGCAGTTATATCATAATTAGCCATTCATCCACTTTCAGTTTTTTACAGATGGTTTTTCCCATGCATGTGCTATACAGGGTTTTACTGTTACAGCTCTTCACCTAGGAGCACCCACTTGGATGCAAAGCAGGATCTCCATTCCATAACATTTTATCATACAAAACCAAGATTGAAATGACACCAAGTACACTGCACAGCAGCAGTTCCTGCCAGATCAATGACAACAGTTGCAACATTTACTGTAAAGAAAGCCAGTGCAACTACAAGGTGCCATACCAAAGTAGGCAGATGTATAGTTAAGCTTGTTGCCATCAATTCTGAAAGCAGAGGCTGGAAAAAAAAGACCTGTTTTAAGATAACAATAAGTAATAGAGGAAAACACTATGAGCCTAGACACGTGGAAAGGCTATGGCAAAGCACATGTCTGGGTTAAGGAAGATTAAAATGGTGAGAGAGTGTGTTCCCAGAGCAGTATGTTGAGGAGAGTGTAACAGTTCGATCACAGACTTAATTTCTGCTTGGAAGCAAGGAGCACAGCTCTGACAATTTCTGAATTAGGTTATTTTCCTGTCCTTTTCAGGTCACAACTATATTTAAATCATACATTACGCATGTGGGATAATGTCATAGCTATTTAGAATAAACTCCATGAGATTCAGGTTAGAAATAACACATTAAATATAACTTGCAGTTGGAAAAGTCATTTCTACACTGCAATCTCAGATCCTCAGCACTCTCTAAATAGGTTTATACATTTGCATCTTACTTCCTAAGTGGTTAATTCAGACCATTTTATGCTTATAAAGCAGAATCTTGTTCCTATTTAACTATTAAATCATTATTCCATTGTCCTCAGAAACCTACTTAAACAAGTAGTATCCCAGGTATTTTATTGTATTAGAAGGTAGTCAAATTTGATCAAAATATGATACTCAGCCCATTGACATGCGGTGAAATCTGTATTTTTTCAGTCCTGGTCTTATTTGATAAAATGCCCAGATGAATTAAGGAACATTGCAGACTGGGAGAATAAATAAGGGCAGCAGTTCACAGTCAGTCTATCCAGCTCAGCTCAGCACAAGTTCTCCAGATATCTCCATTTTCTACCTCTCAGACCTTTCTGAGATAACTGAGGCAATGCTCTCCCACAAAATCCACGTTCCTTAATTAAAACCTGCAGTTTCACTAACACACTGTTCTCCACAGAAGGGAATGAGAGGATATATTGGTGGTTTGGGTTTTTTTATTTAAAAAGCTGTTCACAGCAACTGAAAACTTTCTCCTTAAAGTAAAACATAGAATTCTATCACCTTGAAATCTAACAAATTATCTTTTCACTCTTTAATACATGACTAATTAATTTAAGAAATTAAATGCTTCTTGTGGCCAAATGTTAGGAAAAAGTTAAATTGTTCATACCCAGCTTCTACCCATACACTTTTATGATTTGTTTTTCCTGCATAATTTGTGCCTCAACTTTCAATTAGTAGCAATGCTCTGTAAGGGCATCTTGTTGCTTTCTTAAAAAAAAAAAGTATTAGATATTATTACAGTGCATTACAAATCTCCCATTATGCTCCCATCAGGACATATTTTACCATTTAGACTAGCAATCCAATTTAAAATTTGTCTTCTAAAATTTTACTTTAAAAGTCTATTTAAGACAGCATAAAACGGCCATAATGTATCTCTAACAATCTCCAAAGATGACTTGACCTAGCAGCTACATAAAAAGAATACCAAGACAAATTAAAATCTGGGCACAAATCTAAGGTATTTATTCGACTGGTTTCTTTACATGCAAAAATCTATTGGTATTATGCAAACAAATACAGAGGGGAAAAAATCTTACAAGGCATTAGTGACAAGCTAAGAATATCTTTTAGTTAAATTACTGTTGCTGAGTAAATTAGAAGTGAAAACAAGTAATTCTGAACTGGTCACAATTAATACAAAGGTGAAAACGCAGAGATATCTGAATGGACTGTGTTTAGCCTACAAAGAAAAAACCCTAAAATCGTCATTCTTGTTAAAATACAGCAGAAAAAAAAATGAAAAATACAATTCATGGGTTCCCCTTCTGTCTCATCACTGCAGAAAACCAAAGGGATCTTACAACACACGCGCTTACCACAGGAAGGATTCTGCAATATTGCAGTGTCCAAACAGTGAATCATGATCTAGATCAAGGCCTGCCCAAACAGCTCTTTGGCCATCATCAACTTCTCTGATGGCTCTTCAGCTCCAGGGAAGGAACAGTACAACTTGGTGAGCAGTCATCAGCTCTATCTCAGAAGAGAACTAAACATCCCCTACCTCCCCTCCTACCTAACATGGAGCATATCCATCAGACCATTACCTCGTGAAAGCTAAGGGGGGCTTTTTGCTCATGCTACAAGCTTAGGATGGAAGAATAAGAGGCTTTTTTTCCAAATCTGCAACCAGGAGCAATGCATGCAAGCTCTAGCACATGCAAAACAAGGAATTAGCTCCAGAACAGCTTAAAAAATAATAAACAACAAATTAGACTTTTAAAAAATTCTTCTATAAAAACATATTACACTTCAGTGTCAAAGACAGGCTGATGCAGTTCTGATCATTTTCAAAACTGATTGACTGTCATCACCTAGAAATGCTACTGCAGGAACGAACCCACCTTCTTGGGTCTACAGCCAAGACTCCCAGCAACAGGCCCATTACTATAGAAGCCAGACAAACTCATATAAAGAAGAAAAATATTATCTTCCAGCATTTGAGTTCAGGGAAATTTATCTCAGGCTATGTTCTACATGGTTTATCTCATAGGGAAAACATCATCACCACACAATTACTCTATTGGCATATGTACACAAGAAAGGCAGGTCAGTTTGAACAGTCTTAAAAAGGGCATAAAAACATGAAGCAAGAAACTTTACACTCGCTTCCTATTTATTCTGTAGGAAGATGTATTATTCCTCCCATGAAAGTGATTACGCTTAGGTCATAAAGTAGGGAATTAAAAACCAGAATACTCTATGTCTTGCTTGCATTTTGGTAATTGCCTGCTCTACAAATGTGCTGTTCTGTTTTAGCAGTTAGTATTCTATTATTAGGAGACCATGGATCATAATGCCTTCTAATTGCCTCTATCAGTTATGTGCATTTTCCTATTGTTGTACAGAATATAAAAGAATGAAAATAACTTGAGAGTATGCTCCATCATCTACATCAGTGATATTTCATGGATGTATACTTTAGCTGCAATGATATGTACTTTACTCAATTTTCATTGAAATAAAGGAAAAAGCACTGGCACAACTGAGCACAATTTACCCACCTAATATTAAAATATGGATAGTTACATATAAACAAAAAGGTTTGCATGAAATGAGATCCATTATAATTTCCCATTTGGAACACTACCAATTTAGTAAAGACTGTATTAGGCATTCCATTTAGCAAACCAGAGAGAATAGGCTTGTAAGTTACATGACAAAGAAAAAAAAATTATTTAACAGCACTGAAATTTGCATATCTAAATATTATGAGACTGATTTTTGCTCCTATGGAAATATTTTCATTCACATGTTCTTTCATGTTTTATAATGTTTTATTTTTGAATTTATGTATTATTTATGTATCTTTTCTAGCATTTCAGTTGTACACATAAAGGCAAATTATATTTAGCAAACTAAAACTACACTATCAAAACATAGTATCAACAGCCTCAACAGTATTAAGGAAATTGCCTTTAAACTCTCTAATTTTAAGTGGAAAAAGAAAAGGGCTAGTAGTCAGGGTTCTGGCTCCATAGGATCAGAGTTTGCAGATTAAATACCTTGCTCTCAGTTGCTGGCATAGAGACAGACTATCCATTAGCCAACATCCCAATTGAATTAGAAAGAAATACCAGCACTTTGAATCCTACCCAGTAATGAACTGACAGCCAGCACAATTCACAGGTACAGAAGGAATGCATTCCCTCTGGGGAACTAGGCTGAGCAACCCTCTGCTGCATGCAATTTAACAGTTCTAAATAATCAGCTTGTATGGTTTGAAGTAGGAACACTAATAGCCCAGTCCTGATGGAGTACCACGCACTAGTTCACATCCACACAGATAAGACTGAGATGTACCAATCAAATGCAGGGTGAAACATGGGTTTTGAGCATGCATAAATCAGCTACATCCAAAATAAGAAAATTCCTCCGACACAAAGAAACTGAAGTAGTTTCTCAGTTACTTCTACATATGACAGAATGTACTGATGTAAGATATCAACAAATTATTCCCATGGCTTGGAAAGGAAAAAAGAAACAAACAGGTTAATACACTTGCTGCTGTCACATTATAGGAAAAGTACAAACATACTTCAGAACAGTACAGTCTTGGGTTGAAAAGCAGCCTCTCAAATGTCTGTTGTCTTAAAATTTGGGACCTCTATATCAGACCATGTAACCCCAAATGGATAAAAGCAGCAGTCATGTGATAGGTATGAGACTTCTGCTATGATGAAGCTAGAGTTCATCTTCTACCATAGCTATGTGGAGCAAGGAGTACTCTTAGATTTTGTAATTCAAATTGCAAGCAAATAAGGGGGGTTGGGGGGGGGGGGATCCCCTCTAGATTACACAACAGGTGGAGCTGGTCAGTATGTGTCAAGCACATGTGACAAAAGCTTCATCTGGTATGGAAGACTGCAGAACAAGGAGGAAGCCCCAAGCAAACCTCACAAGTGTCCGAGATACAGCCCAGCACGAAACAGAAGTCAACTGTGTAAGACATACATATGCAAGCAAGTACCTGCACACTAAACAACATGAATAACTCACCATGGTTTGCATATTTACTTAATCCTGTGAAGAAACACTTCTTGAGTTAAAAAAAAAAAAAAAGCACCAAACAGCTCAGGGTTTTGATATTCCTCATCGATCTACACAACCTGCTCCAAACCATAGACTTTATGTGGGAGGGCACAAATTCATTAATTTATACATAAGAGGCAATTTCCAAGCACAACTTTCCAAAAAACACAAAACTTGATTTTGTTTCCTTCCTGTAGAAATTGGCAGAAAATTGGAATTTTCTCCTACTTCAGTCTTCTCAACAGTAGGAAGGCAGAAATTATCAATACAGACTTTGTTGCAGAATTCACAGACTTTGTGCCAGTAAGAGAAGGTGGGATCTCCTAAGTATTCTTGTCCCCAAAGATATTTAATCAGGTTTCCTCCCCTCATTCCCCACAAACTAGACAACTCATATTTCACTGATGCATCTACAATAAAGAAGTGTATCATACTTTAAGCTAATTTATTTTTAAAATGCACTCAACCTGTACTGGTGTATCTATTTGCAATACTCCACTAATTGACACAAATTTATAGGGCCTATAAAATATATTTTAAACTAACTTCTTGGAGGACTGAATGAAAACTGAATGAAAAGAAAGAAAAAAAAATTATGTCACCTCCAATTTCCATGGCACCATTAACTAAAAAAAATAAAAAAATAAAACTGTATAACACCATCATTGACAGAAAAAAAAACATCTTGTAGAGACACAATCCTGTTAAAATAAATAATCAATAACAATATGTGTTTTTATCCAATACTACCAAGTAACCACCTAACTCAATCTCTCCCCACAAAATTCCCCAGTTAGTAATCAAAAGGAGAGACACAAAACATTGACTTCTCACCAGGCTATAAGGGAAAGAAAGAGTAGTTTGGTTCTGTATACGGGACAAAAGTCATCTGCATTACTACCACAGAAACAGCAAGCTACTTAAGTAAGTAGTCTTCTATTGTCTGAAAAAACTCAGGTGTTCTTTTATAATATTTTTATTTAGGCAACAATAATGACTCAACATCATATACACATCATATGTATTTTTATACTGCTGGCAACAAGCAGAACAAGAAGAGGACAACTAGTGATGATCTGTGATAATTAGTGTTGGTAACATGAAAGCAAAAGATGGAATTGTTAATGCAGGACCTGAAATGGCACAGTTCTTAATGTTTAAGCACATTACTGAAACTTAGCATTCAAGCAAGCTTGTATTTATGAGCTTTTCTAGATCCATATTACTATGACTATTAGAAAGAAAATAGCAAAAAGTAGAATAAGACATTTCTGTGTGATATCTAGGGGGCAGACTTTGGCCTGTTCCAAAGAGCTGGAGGTTGACAAAGTCCCTTGGGAGGCAGTCCTGAAGGGCAAAGGAGTCCAGGAAGGCTGGACAGTCTTCAGTAAGGAAATCTTAAAGGCACAGTAGCAGGCCATACCTATGTGCCAAAAGATGAGCCAGTGGGGAAGAAGACTGGCCTGGATGAAAAAAAAGCTTTGGCTGGAACTCAGGAAAAAAAAAAAAAGTTTATGACCTTTGGAAGAAGGGGCAGGCAACTCAGGAGGACTACAAAGATGTCATGAGGTTATGCTGGTAGAAAATTAGAAGGGCCAAAGCCCAACTAGAATTTAATTTGGCTACTGCAAAAAAAAACCCCAATAAAAATGTTTCTATAAACACATTAACAGCAAAAGGAGGGCTAAGGAGAATCTCCATCTTTCTTAGATGCGGGGGGAAACATAGTGACAAAGGATGAGAAAAATGCTGAGGTACTTAATGCTTTTTTTGCCTCAGTCTTTAACAGTAAAACCAATTGTTCTCAGGGTATCCAGCCCACTGAGCTTGATGACAGCAACAGGGAGCAGAATGATGCCCTATAATCCAAGGGGAAATGGTTGGTGACCTGCTACACCACTTAGACATACACAAGTTTATGGGGCCAGACAGGATCCACCCAAGGGTATTGGGTGAGCTGGCAGAAGTGCTCACCAATACCCTTGCAGTCATTTATCAGCAGTACTGACTAACCAGGGACGTCCCTGGAAACATTCATGGTTAGGCTAGATGGTGCTCTGAGCAACCTTATCTAGTTGAAAATGTTCCTGCTCATTGCAGGAGGGTTTGGAATAGATGACCTTTAAAGGTCCCTTCCATCCCAAAATCTGATTCTGTGACTGGAGATCACCAAATGTGATGCCCATCTACAAGAAGGGCCAGGAGGAGGATCCAGGGAACTACAGGCCTGTCAGCCTGACCTCAGTGCTGGGAAAGGTTATGGAGCAGATCATCCTGAGCGCCATCACATAGCACGTGCAGGACAACCAGGTGATCAGGCCCAGTCAGCATGGGTTTATGAAAGGCAGGTCCTGCTTGACGAACCTGATCTCCTTCTATGACAAGGTGACCCATCTAGTGGATGAGGGAAAGGCTGTGGATGTTGTCTACCTGGACCTTAGTAAAGCCTTTGACACTGTTTCCCACAGCATTCTCCTGGAGAAACTGGCTGCTCATGGCTTGGACTTGCATATTCCTCGTAAGGTAAAAAAACTAGCTGGATGGCCGAGCCCAAAGAGCTATGGTAAATGGAGTTAAAACCAGTTGGTGGCTGGTCACAAGTGGTAGCCAATTCTGTTTAATATCTTTATCAAAAAATCTGGATGAGGGGGATCGAGTGTACCCTCAGGAAGTTTGCAGATGACACCAAGTTGGGCAGGGGTATTGATCTGCTTGAGGGTAGAAAGGCTCTACAGAGAGATCTGGACAGGCTGGACTGATGGGCCAAGGCCAATTGTATGAAAGTCAACAGGTGCCAGGTCCTGCACTTGGGTTGTAACAACGCCATGCAATGCTACAGGCTTGGGGAAGAGCGGCTGGTAAAGCTGCCTGGTGGAATAATGAGTTTACTGACTGTCCTCTCAATATTTTTGACATAATGTTCATTATTCTGGATCCAAATACATAGTATTTCAGATCTATCTGCACCACATTTAAAACCAACACATCAGCCTATATGCAAAAACTATTAAATCCTTTTAACCATGCACAAATAGGCAGTAGTTCTGTGTCATAAAAATTAGTTAACAGAGTCTCCCTGTTGTGCATGTGCATATACGCACAATACAGGAAAGATTAATATCAGCAGCAAAGGTCTCACTGACTACCCCTATGAGATCATCCAAATATTGTTTCCTAATTCAGCAAAGTTAATCCCTAGCCAGTTTTGTTGTTTTAAAACATTACAATGCTATAACATACAGTTTCTCCAAAGTGGTAATGAATCACAGTGCAGAACAGTTTCACACTCTACATTCAAAATAATAATCAACTATTGTGATAACAAAAGGTAAATATGAAAATCCATAAACACCTTCATTTCTGACCTCTGTAAGATGCTAAAGAAAAGGTTAAATTTTCTTTTGCACACATTTAATTTTGGGATTTATCAAAATTTGCTTCAGTCTACATATTCATCACTTGTCCCACATGTTTTCACAGTCACGAGAGCTCTTTTTTAAAAGCAGCCAATGAGCTTCTTGATGCTTTATTGCAGGCTCAAATACTAAAAAAAAATTCTGAACCTCTTTCACCTTCCTAAGAACATCCAGGGAACTCTGTAAAGTATTATCAAACACAAAAAGATGGACTCCATTTAGTTTTCAATACTTGCCAAATAAAATATCACACAAAAAAATATTTTGCAAGTTTTACCAGTAGAATCAAATGTGAAGTTGCAATCAAAGCAGCCTGGAGACACCAGCAGCCATTAGCTATAGATTACATGAGCTAAAACACCAGTTATTGCTGGTTTGGACCACATCTTCTGGTCCCTTCTAGTCCCACTTAGTGCTCTATTTAACCACTTTTGATTTAGAATACCTGATTTATTTTTGAAAACAGGTGGGAAGGCAAAAAGAGAGTATTAATTTCTCTACTTAGTAGGACTGTATAGTGGCAAGCTATTAACTCAAGCTGCCAGAAAATAATGTCACTGAACACATTTCAGAAGGTTGTATCTCTGTAAAATGCAGAGACAAAAGCACATCTTTATGGTAAAACAGCAAGATATGCTTAATCATTTGCCTTAGTTAAACTGAGTACAAAACTGCAGTGTTCTATTTCTATGTCAAAAATATAGTTATATTGCATTACAGAGAGGCAAAAAGAAGTAGAATTTACAAAATACATTAATAAAAAACCATTATCTATTTCAGGAGGGTTCTGAAAAGCAACTGTAAATTTATTAGGCTTTGATACTTAGTACCATCCAAAATCATGCAATTTTTAAATATAATCTGACATTATTTGTGAGATGGCTTTGCATTTAGGTTTCTATTAAACTGGAAAATGAACATAATACTTTAAAAGGGAGATAACCAGCAGGAAAAGCACCAGAAATTGTACCAAATAATCCTTAAATATTAATTTAATTAAATAAATCTTTATTGAAATAGGTAAATAAGTTTATGCAAATCTATTTTAACAGTTTCTGTGAAAATACTTTATAAAATAATTCTCATTACACTTGCTGCAAGAAAGGTTTAGAAAACAGACATTATTTTTCCTGGTTTTAGCACTTCCTTTTAAAACATGATATTTAGAACTACAGAAATGAGGACAGGCAAGAAATGAAATGGCTGAATCACGTTGCTATTTGCCAAAGCATTAAACACTTACTAGCCATAAGCATGCCTAATTACGGAATGCCATAATTTCCTGGAAATGTCATGCCAAATTGGCAGGCAGCATAAGGTCACATCTGGAAATAGTGAAGTTGACAGTTTAGAAGGAAATTACTCAAAATTTGAACTACCCATTTTTTATGAAGGTCAGCATTCAATTTATTCAGCCTACATATAGCCTTCAAATAATGGGAGTTCTAGGAAATCTACTCCATTATAAATGGTTTAAATTTCTCCTGAAATAGAAAAATATGAACATGTATTTTAAGTTCTTTGTTATTACAAGAGTATTAACTTCATAAATGCTAGTCACCGAACTCAAATGCAGATTTAGGTGGTTGCTAAAATTTCTAATATTCTCAGTAGGAGCCCATCTATGCTCATTGTTCTGATGGTCCCAAACACGTTTTTGGTCTCTGTGGTTAGCAGACAGAAGATGGTTACTCCTTTATGCTTTTTTCCAACAAGACTTTTCTACTAGCACCTGTATGTAATAACACTAACTGGGGAGTAAAAACTCTTTATTCCATTCTCGTTTGTGTGTAGATCTTTGGAGAGACCCGAACAGTTTTTTGTAGAAATAAGATCTTAGCAAATGTTATAACCATAAATATCTTACCTCTTCCCACTGGTGTATGTATCTAATCAGTCTTGAAAGGCGTAATAAACGTAACAGGCTGAGGATTTTTGTAAATCTCACAATACGAAGTGCTCTTGCTGTCTTGTAAACCTCCGAATCCATTCCTTTTTCTACAATGAGAAAGATATAATCTACTGGTATTGACGAGACAAAGTCAACCACAAACCAGCTTTTTAAGTAATTCATCTTAATGATTTTAGGGTCCAGTATTATTTCAGAGCTGTCTTCGTTTACAGTCCCAGTTCTAAAATTCATGATCAAGTCCAATAGGAAAACAGTATCCGATGCCACATTGAAAATAATCCATGGTGGTGTTGTTTGTTCTGTGAAGAATGTGATTCCAACTGGTATAATGACAAGGTTTCCAACCATCATTATGAGCATGATTAAGTCCCAGTAAAACCTAAAAAAAAAAGGAATAAACAGAACGGTTGTTGTAATATAGTCTCTATCATGCCATTTCTTCACATCAAGTACATTTTTGGTTCTATACAAATTAATTACAATAATGAAACTCTGTGTCAGTTTTCTCCAAATGAAGTTAGCAATTATACTATGCTTTCATACAGAGATACAACATATATGAGGAAGCTAAAACAATGAGTTTGCTTAGCATTAACAAAATGTTTAAACTCATTCAATATATTCACAGTCAATAGAGAAGAACAAGTAAATAATATGTTTCATTTTGTGCTTTCCTTCTCAAGAATATACACCTAGGATAAAGACAGCACCATGGCTTATCATTCCATAGCATATCTGAAAGGTGTGCATGTGTGGCACTCAGACTTCTCCAGACCCCTGTCAAAACCTAGTTTTAGCTATATAAACACACTAATATCTTTGGTACCAATCACAAGTACTTTAGCAATGCAATATTTTTTTTAAGGCTTCTATCCAAATAGAAACCCAAACACCTAACAGATAACATATTACATGTAAGTACCTCTTTGCAAATGTACTCATACCATTACAGTGCTGGAATAAAATTATAGGAAGAGGGAAAAAAAAAAACACTGAAGCAAAAGACAGAAACAGAAAAAAGGTAAGATCAAAACCTTTACCTACTTTTATAAACTGAAAGTTTACCACCTGATAGCTTATCTTCTTTCAGAGCTAGTTAAGAAGTCTAGACAATAATAGTTGCAACTTCCATAGTACAAAATGGATACTGAATTTCACTATTTTATTCCAGAAGCATCTAAAGGTCCCCTCTGAATACTTAACTGCTTGAAACAGATGGTAGAGCACCAGACTCATAACTTTAGTATCTACTATAGAAACAGTACATAAACTCACCTATTATATAGAAGAGCCATCCATCCTGATGGATGGATTTCCAGGGGATAGTAATAGATACCTAACAATTAAGAAAAAAAATATAACTCCTGAAGGGTAAATTGCCTAAGGAAATTATTCTTGTTCAAGAAAAGAACTTAAACTGAATCAGAACCTAAGAAAGCCTAAACCCAAAGCATAAACTCTTGTTCTGCTGGAGATCTGATCTAACTCAGTAGTCCTACATTGTATGGGTGGTTGGGCTAGATGACCTCCACAGGTTCCTCCTGAACTAAATTATGCAACTCTATGACTTGAAAACTTTTCCATGCAAGGCATCAGTACCCCTGTTTCTGGAACAACCCCATTAAAGACACCAACATCTTATTTACTAACAGAGATACTGCAAAAACAACAGAGACACCAGAACAGTTTAAGGAGAAGGAGAAGAAACAGCAAATAACCCACAAGGGATACACAAAACTAAGTAAAGACTACAGCTTAACAAGGGTCATTTCCCAAGTAACTTGAGCCCAGACCCACTAATTGAACAAGCCAGCAAGGAGCAAAGCCTGTACCAAGCAGCACAGGTGATTTAAAGAGGCTAAAACAATCAGCCCAGCTACTTGAAACTGCTGAGCATATATATATTTACCAGAGGGGACACATGCAGTAAAAAGTGGTGTTCTCTGCTTTTTTTGAGATTCTAGTACTGTGTGGGACTTACCAGAATAATTTTGCTGCTAATTTGTGTCAGATTTTCTGACATCTGGAAATATGACATTAAATTTTTGTAGGTATTTAAAAAAAACCAAACACAAACCAACAAACAACAAAAGCACAAAACAAAAACTCCACCAAAACCCCACCAAAACCCCAACCAAACAAGTAAGCAAAAAACCCCCAAACACCGCACCAACAGAAATACCTAAAGATCTCTTTGTGGCTTTAAATGTGGAAAAACATAACTTGAAACATAATTCAAGATGTTATTTTCAGCCCACTAGAAACTGCTGCTGAAAGGAACCCCAAACTGGAAATGTATTTGCAGTTGGCATGATGTAATTAGCGGGGCATTTCAATGTAAGTGGTGTCCTTAATTATTTTTTTGCTGTGTTCTTCATAATTTTTTTCCCAATTTCCAAGAGTAACTAGAGAAGGAATCTTAAAATAATGATGAAACATCTCTTTATTTCATTCTCAGCCTTCAAAATGTCAAGGAGAGAAAAAATTACTAATAAGATTAAAAAGGTTCTAGGAGGCCATGTAACAACATCAGCATTATTTTTTCAGAAACCTTTCTATAACAGGGTCTTTCTGTCTCTCCCTGAATATGTGCAGGTGGTTTTTTACATTCAGGGTCAGAATTACTTCTATAGACAAGTTAGTGCTCTGGAAACTGGATCTCTGCCAGATCAGCTTTCAATTTTAAATTGAGGCAGACACTATTAGTGCACTAGCATGTTCTTGGGACATTACTAAGTCCTTTCACTGACCTTGTAGAAAGTACTATGTGATTTTTCCTTAATGTCTGATGAGCTTATCTATTCTGATTATATGAGAAATGACTGAACTACTCAAAAGTGATTAAAAATATTGTGCTGAGCTTGGCTGCAGACAATGCTGATGGGTTCAATACTCTGACTCAATGTAAAAAACAAAAAAACAACCAAACAAAAATATCAAACATTTGGAAAGAGTTGTTTCACCTAGTTGTTTGACACTGCTTGGAAGACAGAAATGCCAAACATCCTGCAGGTTGCAGTCAGTACCTTGCAAGATAACATCCTAGGTAATCATCTACTGTATCACTACCTCTGTTTTCTGTGAAATCATTCTGTAGTGGTTACTCTGTTGGTTTTCAACAATCTAGAGAGCTTTGATAAAGTAGTGCTGAATAAATATCTCTGGATTTAAAACACACTATGGCAGAAGACCTCTTACGATTTTCCATGTGGTATTTGTTAAAGTTCTCAGAGGGTGTAAGGTCTGCAGGTCCCAAAAAAGAACAGCTCCTCTTCACACCCTCCATTCTCAGAAGCAGCAAGAACACTCTGCTCTAAAAAAAGAAATTTATGAAAGCTGGTTGTTCCCATCACTGTGTTGTCATATTTATTCATTTTTGTCTACTTAGAGGTGTGAGCAGCTGTGTACACACAAAGGTCTTTTATAAAGGAAGCTGAAGGGACACAGAGCAGTACAAATCTAGTGCTCACTGACTGTCCCATTCCGGTGCCTGAGGAGGTGGAGGAGCGTTATGCTCACCCTTTCCCAAGTGAAGTATCCAGGCTATATAAATGAATTATACTTGACTTGCACATTAAAGCTTTTCTGCATAGCCAGGAGGATTTTTAGAGGGAAAAGCTGAGTATTTGAGTATTACTCTTTGAACTGGATCTTTGAATACTACCACCTTAAAAGGTGGACACACTTAGGCTAGACTAGAGTGAGTATTTCATCCTATATCCCACAGATCATGAGAAGACAGAATGTATGACAAAATTTTAGGTTCTCTCACCATATGTAATGTCCTGGAAATGAGTGCTAATTTTTTTCCCTGTTTAACAAGACAGCTGATTCCAATTGTATTATTTTCCTTTTCCTTTTTTTGACACATTATATGCAAACACTTAGTCCTCCCACAGTTTCATGGTAAGTGAATGGTTTGTTGCATCGAAGAAGGAAAAATATATTTATGCTGGGAAAAAAGCTGATTGCATATTAAATCACAGCTATAAGAGAATACAGTTCTGTGATAGCCTATGAAATGTAATACTGATATAGACAACAAATGCTAGATAACTTTTCTGAGAGCAGATGATGTAAAAGGAAAGGAAAATGAGTAAAAACTATTCTTGCCACAGAAAGTACAGACACATAAAAGATTTTAATCAGACAGCAGTTCTGAGTCTGTCAACTTCTGTTTTAGAGAAACAAACAGGAGAGATCCTCTGTTCTTCTCCCCCTTTTTTGACAGTAGGGAAAGATCATGATAATAATTACAGCTCTAAAATTTAGGTGGTGAGGTTCAGTATTTGCAGTTATCTCTACTTTAGTTCAAAAACTTTGAGATTGTCACAGTAATGATTATATAAGTCCTGGAAATGTTGCTTTTAATTTTGATTATATTTTTATAGAGAAATCTATAATTAATTCACATATAAACAAACACATTTAAAGATATCTACCACAGCTTCCAGGTATTTAAAATGGAGGGGGTTGTTTGATTTAAGAAAACCCACAGCATGAATAGACTGCTTGATTTTAGACAACATATCTGGAGAATTTAGCCACACATGTAAGTATCAGTAAAATTAAAAACAGAATTACAATTAAGCTTAACATTGAAGGAATTATATATGAAAAAACTAAAGAAAATAGTTAACATGAAAAAATACTAAGGGACCTGCCAATTTAATACATTCTTTCTACATGTTGCCTTATACATCCTTTGGACATTAAAACATTGGTCATATTTGCAGTGATAATTCACATTTGCATAGAAATGACAGCGTCGCACACAGTGTGCTGTGCCTTCTTCTTGAAGAATCTGTAACTCTCAGCCATACGCAATTAAAGCAGCCAAAAAAAAATATACATAAATGCATACAGTACTAACTACCAACAAAGACAAAGAAATCATATGTTCTTAATAATTTTCCTTAAAGTGAATGACAATTTCTTTCAGACTTCTTGCACCAAATATTATGCCTCTCCAGTAGTTGCCAATATGTGAATTGTGTGGAGAAGCTACCCTCAAGAAAAAAAAAGGACTAATTTCATTACAAGTCTATAGCTGCCTACTTTATTAATTGGGATAAATTACAAAATAAATATGCTCAAAAAAAAAAGCTGAAATGTAGATGACTGTATCAGATAACTAATGACAATTTATTAAAGATATCTACTTAATAGGATATCTTTTCTTTTCAGACTTGTCAGCAATCCCCTTAAGAGTACGAAAATTATTCTTACATTTACAAACAGAATAGTGATTACATTCTTTGCTGAGCTTGTGTCTTAGAGTTGAAAACAAATCAATTTTTGTTGGTGTGGCAATTGAAAAGAAATAAGGTTCAAATCTTCAAATCTAAAATGGTAGAGATGGGTGCCACAAGATATCCAGTCTCTCCAGGGCCATGGGTTCAAATTCTACCATTGTCACCAATGACAATATACAGTGTTATGTAACAATTAACATCACTCAATTTATTTGCTGTTTTTACCCAAAATCAAATCCCCTTGAGGCACACATCGAACTTCCCCATCTTCCCACATCACCCACCAAGTGATCCCAGGCCCCTGAGCAAAAACAATCCCACGAATGGGTTTGCCTTTGACTGAGGCAGGAATGACCCAGACTGTTTTCCCAAGTGTATTTTTAAGGTGTACTACAGGAACTTGATCCCCCTCTACAGTACGCAAAAGCTTTGACTGGGCAGGGCCAGCTTGAGTAGCAGATCCTCTGGTATTAACCAACCAGGTAGCCTTTGCTAAATGTGTATCCCAATGTTTGAAAGTTCCACCACCCATTGCTTTCAGCGTAGTCTTTAACAGTCCGTTACATCGTTCAATTTTCCCAGAGGCTGGTGCATGATACAGAATATGATATACCCACTCAATGCCATGCTCTTTGGCCCAAGTGTCTATGAGATTGTTTCGGAAATGAGTTCCATTGTCGGATTCAATTCTTTCTGGGGTGCCATGTCGCCACGTGACCTGTCTTTTGAGGCCCAGGATAGTATTCTAGGCAGTGGCATGGGGCACAGGGTATGTTTCCAGCCATCCAGTGATTGCTTCCACCATTGTAATGCAGGCTAGAACTCCTGTTAAAGCATGCAACTATCTAGATTTCTGGCCGTAGGATGTGTGTAGGGATATTTGTGGAGATGGAGAGTGACAGCAAATAAACCTGCGGATGGTGCAACCAGGTGGATGAAGTGTTCTGCCTTGTGGCTTTACTGCAGAAGGAGGTGGACAGACTGAGGAGCATCTGAGTCTGAGAAGGAGATTGATCAATGGACCTGTGCTCTGCCATCTCAGTTACAGACAACCTAGCTCAGCATGGCCACTACTGAGGTAGGCCTAGGATCTGTTTCGTGCCAGAAGGAAAGCAGTGTTACAGGGGATAGAGAGGGAATGATGCAAGTTACAGCACAAAGCTGTAAAAAAACCTTTTCTTTACCCTCTTGTATACCTTTACAGAATAGGCGTGAGGCTCTGGGTATGACAGAAGACTTGATGAGATAAAAGAGGAGGAACCTATGTAAGTATTCTTGCCAAGGTCAGATCAACTAGTCCCTCACATCAAGACCTGCATTAAGACCAGCACCAAAAAGAAACAACGGTGGGTTATGGTCGTAGGTGACTCCCTCCTTAGCAGAACAGAGGCACCCATTTGCAGACCAGACCCTCTTTTCAGGGAAGTTTGCTGCCTCCCTGGGGTCCAAATCAGGGATGTCACCAGATGACTGACAAGCTTAGTACAGTCTTTGGACTATTGCCTACTCCTGCTCTTTCATGTGGGTACTAACGATATCACAACAAGCAGTCCAAGGTCGATCAAAAGAGATTTCAGGAGCACAGGTAGTGCTTTCCTCAATCCTCCCAGTAATGGAGAAAGACTTTGGAAGAAACAGGTGTGCCCAATGTAGGAGTGAAATAACGGACTCAACAACATATCAATATGATCCTAGTTGAAGACGCTTTACTTAAGTTTCTGCAAACTTATATACAATTTTCATATCCGCACACACGTCACACCTTAATTCTATTGGTTACATACACTGTTCACACGCTGCTATACAGATTGGTTAAAAGCATACAAGCGGTCAGTCCCATTTTTAGAATTGTTGACATTCCTGTGGTTATCAGCTCCTGTTTTTCTACCCGCTTAACTGCCAAAGATCCTGTTTTCTTTAATCTTGGTGTCTTTCTCACACAACCTTGCAGCCTTGATGAGCAGGCAAAGCCTTTAATCATGTCAAGCTGCTAAAGCAAGATTGACTTTTGATAGGCCACATGTCCCTTTTCTTCAAAATACATTGCCAGATACCCAAGATATCAATACCTGTTTCCAGGACTGGTGCCTCTGGAGAACTTTGGGTTTTATACCCATGGAAGAGTCTTTAAAAGACAAGGTATTCTGGGGCCTGATGGCATCCACCTGTTCCAATGGGGGAAATGCATCTTTGCACATAAGCTGGCAGGATCGATTGAGAGGGCTCTAAACTAAAACTGGTGGGGGAAGGGGATACCATCAGGAGAGCTAAAGGTAAACCAAGGGTTGGTATGGCATCCCCTGAGGGTGGCAATGCTAATGGCAGCATTTGCTCTGCTCCTGGAAGCACTGAGGGCTTTGGAGCACATCTGAAATGCTTGTAAACCAGTGCATGTAGTATGAGAAAAAACGGGATGAACTGGAAGCCTTGGTCAGTCCCCAGAGCTATGATGTCATTGGTTTTATTGAGACTTGGAGAAAGGAGTCCCACAGTTGGTGTTCTGGGATGGAGGGCTATAGGCTGTTCAGGAGGGAAAGGCAGAGCAGGTGGGGTGGAGGAGTTTCCCAGTATGTAATGGAGAGGTTTGACTGCATAGCCCTTAGAGTTAGCAATGATGTGGTTGAGAGCCTCTGGTGAGGATTAGGGGGCTGGAAAACAAAGCAGATGTCGTAGTGGGTGTCTGCTATTGATCACCCAGTCAGGATGATAGCACTGATGAGTTATCCTATAGGCAATTAGGAGAAATCTCTGGATCAATAGCCCTTGTTCTTATGGGAGAATTCAACTTCCCAGACATCAACTGAGAATACCATACTGCTGTGATGAGCAAGTCTGGGAAGCTCCTGAAGCTTGTGGGAGATAATTTCTTGCCACAGGTACTCAGGGAGCCAACTAGGAAAGATGCCCTCCTAGACTTGCTCTTTGTGAATAGAGAAGGACTCTTGTGAGATGTGATTGTAGGAGGCTGTCTTGGCCACAGTGATCACGAAATGGTTGAGCTCAAAATTTTCAGTGTAATGAGGAAAAAAGGAGAGCAGAGTTGCTACCCTGGATTTTGAGAAAGCAAACTTTTAAGTTAGTCAGAGAGCTACTTAGCAGAGTACCCTAGGAATCTGCTTTTGGGGCCTTTGGGGTCCATGAGTGCTGGTCAGTTTTTAAGAACCACCTTGTAAAAGCACAGGAGCAGGCAATACCACTGTGTCATAACTCAAGCAAGCGGGGCAGAAGACCAACTTGGCGAACAGGGAACTCCTCGTGGAGCTCAAGAGGAAAAAGAAATGGTATGATCTCTGGAAGCGAGGTCAGGCTTCGCAGGAAGATCACAGAGCTGTGGTTTGCCCGTGCAGGGAGAAGACACAAAAGGACAAACCTCAACTAGAGTTGAAACTGGCCAGTGTTGTGTCAGGCAACAAGAAAGGCTTTTTAAAAGTATGTTAATAGCAAGAGGAGGTCTAAAGAAAACATAGGACCGATACTTGATGAAGATGGTCACCTGGCAAATAGGGGTGAAGAAAAAGCAAAGGCATTCAATGTTTTTGGGTTTTCTTTTTTGCTTCAGTCTTTAATAATGCTGATAGACCTTGGGCTGCCCGGTCCCCTGAGTCAGAGGACCATGACTGTGGGAGCAGTGACTTTCATTTGTAGAAACTGAAATTGTAAGGGATCAGCTGAATGTTCAGAAGTCCGTGGGGCCTGATGGGATTCCTCCCAGAGTACTGAAGGAGCTAGCAGATGATACAACAGGACCCCTCTCAATCATCTACCAAAGGTCTTGGGAGTCTGGGGAGGTCCCTGCTGACTGGAAGCTAGCCAATGTTATTCCAATTTACAAGAAGGGCTGGTTCATTTTAATATTTTTATCAGTGATCTGGATGAAGGAGTTGAATGAGCCATTAGCAAGTTTGCTGATGATATTAAACTGGGAGGTGCTGTTGACTCTCTTCAGGGATGAGAGGCCTTGCAGAGGGATCTAGACAGATCGGAGCATTGGGCCATCATCAATGGCATGAAGCTTAACATGAACAAATGCCAGATTCTGCACCTGGCACAGAGTAATGCTGGACACAAGTATAAATTGAGAGAGGGGTGGCTGGAGAGCAGCCCTGCACAAAGGGATCTGGGGTGCTGGTCGACAGCAGGCTCAATAGGAGTCAGCAGTGTGCCCTGGCAGCCAAGAGGGCAAACAGCTTTCTGGGGTGCATTAAACACAATGTAACCAGCTTGTTAAAGGAGGTGATTATCCCGCTGTATTTAGAGTTGGTGCAGCCTCACCTCGAGTACTGTGTGCAGTTCAGGGCCCCACAATTGAAGAAGGCTGTTAAGGTTCTTTAATGTGTCCAGGGGAGGGCAACAAAGCTGGTGACAGGGCTGGAAGGCATGTCCTATGAGGAGCAGCTGAGGACTCTGGGTGTGTGTAGTTTGGAGGAAAGGAGGCTGAGGGGTGACCTCATTGCTCTCTACGGCTTCCTGAGGAAGGGAAGTGGAGAGGGAGGTGCTGATCTCTTCTCTCTGGGATCCAGTGACAGGATGTGTGGGAATACATCAAAGCTGTGTCAGGGGAGGTTCAGACTTGACATTAGAAATCATTTCTTCATTGAGAGCGTGTTCAAACACTGGAACAGGCTTCCTAGAGAGTTGGTTGATGACCCATACCTGTCAGTGTTTAAAAGGCGTTTGGATAATGCTTTTAACAACATGCTTTAACTTTTGGTCAGACCTGAATTGGTCAGGTAGTTGGGCTAAATGATTGTTTCAGGTCCCTTCCAACCAAACGATTCTTTTTTAAATTGAGGTATTGGTGTTCCGATCAAATCAAAATAATATGTTCTTCATTCTTACTTATACTTTGAAAAGGGATTAAATTATTTCAGACACTTTTTAGAAAAGCAAAGGAAAAAGAAGTTCAAACTCACAACAAAGCAACATGAGAAATCATTAGGGGTTATGTTAACTTTATCGTCCTTTTTCAAAACAGCTCGATACTTAGAGCTCTCACTAACACCTAGGAAAATCCATGTGACTTTCTTCGTCTGTGGGCACTGAGCCCAGAATATCCTGCCTCTCAGGAAAATTCATAACCCCCAAGAATCTCCTGAAGTGAGGTATGCTGCTGACATGTTCTTCTTTCCCTAAACAAATATAAATTAGAGCAGGAACTAAAACCTTCTTCCCAGGTTAGGCAACCACTACACCAGAGACTTTTCCTCACTTTTGTTCTGTCAAAGCAGAACAACTGAGAGGTGATATTGATATAGAAAGTATCCATTCCAGAAGTGCTATGCAAAGTAAATGTACAGGTTCATATCCTCTTCAGCAGAGGATGGAAATTAGTCTTCACTTTCAACATCTGAGCTGAACAGTTTCAGTTCCTGAGCTGATTAGTGACAGGAAACATTAATGTACATGTTCAAATATACATTCTGAAAATTATATTAGTATTATTACTGTATTGATATTTTGACTGAAATTGTTGTCTTTTAAATGTTTTAGAGAGATAAATTAATACAGAGTGTCAAACAATTTTACAGAATGACAGAAGTAATCTTTCACAAGCCTGCTTATGCCTTTCCCTGTGTGTATTTATTACAATCCCCTTTTTACAGAGTGATGCTCCTTAGGAGTTCCCCACTAATGAGTGGGTAGGAGGGGAGGCTGCTCAGCTAGGAAGCTGAATATTCAGTTTTACCATTATCTTTCAAAACAAAGTTTTATACTTCATACATTAAAACACCTATCCCTACCAGAAATAAAATGCAGCTCTTGCAGGTTTTTCTTCCTGAAAACCAATCATATTCAGAAATCTCCTGGTTTGTTTTTTTTTTTAATTACTCAGCTTGTATCTAGATCTCCCTGCTAGCTGTTTGCCTTTGACAGTATTTCAACAGATGCAGTATAATTTTTATGTTTCTTTAAAATGTCCCAGTTCACATACTGCATGCTTTAGTCTTACCGTACTTTTGACAGCATAGCACTCTGCCTGCATTGCCAAAACAAATCAGCTAGACAGAGCAGTAATCACATAGACCTGATACTTATTTAAAACAAAAAGGAAAACCCAGAAAAGCAAACAAGGAGAATACATGATGTTTAAAGATGTTCTAGTTATTGGCCTACATAACCATGATCTTGCTAGTTTTACCTCTGTTCTTCATCTTTTCATGCTTTTTACCCTCTAATGCTCTAGCAAGCAGGCCTGAGTGAAACTTCACATACTGCTGTTACAAGCAGCTTAGTGAAGAGTAGAGATTTGGAATACAAGCCAAGTTTCCAGGGACATAAAAACTGTCTCTGATGCTTATGAACATTGGTCAGTGTAACAGAATATGATTGCTGAATGGCCCTTTTGCAATTTAATTAGATACAAGGAAACAAGTTTTTTTTCAATGACACTGCTTTGGTTATTCTTAAAGTGGTGTGGTTTAACCCCAGCTGGCAACAAAGTACCATGCAGCCACTTGCTCACTCCTCCCTCCCCCCGGATGGGGAGGAAAATCAGGAAAAAGGTAAAACTCATGGGTTGAGATAAGAACAATTTAATAATTACAATAAAATAACAATAAAAATAATAACAATTGTAATGAAAAAGAGAGAGAGGAATAAAATCCAAAGGGGGGGGGAGTGATGCACAATATAGCTGCTGGCTGATGCCCAGCCAGTCCCCAAGCAGCAATCAGAAGGCCCTGGCCAAGTTCCCCCAGTTTATATACAGAACATGATGTTCTATGGTATGGAATATCCCTTTGGATAGTTCGGGTCAGCTGTCCTGGCTGTGTCCCTTCCCAACTTCTTGTGCCCCTCCAGACTTTTCACTGGCAGGGCCCAAGGAACTGAAAAGTCCTTGACTTATTACAAGCATTACTTAGCAACAACTATAAACATCAGTGTGCTATCAACATTGTTCTCATACTTAATCCAAAACATAGCACTGCACCAGCTATTGAAATGAAAATTAATTCTATCCCAGCCAAAACCAGGACAAAAAGCAAACAAATGCCTTTCAATAAAAAAGCCAACAACAAAACAACTTATGTATACTTGTTTATTCAATGTTTTTTGATCTGTGAAACAGGAGATAACCTGTAATATCAAGTAGTCCAGAGAGGTTGCCTTTATGTGCAGTGAGGCCTTTTCTCTTTCCAGTACACCTTTGCCAGCAGCGGTACTGCTGGTTGTCATTAAAAAATGAGGTTCCATTATAGTTTGTCATGAGTATATGTAACACTGAAATAGGTGGTAAAGATCCATTTCTAAAAATAATATGTATTAGATTTACCAACTTATGTGTTGAAAGTATTTATTGAATTATGGCAGATTATAAACTTGAAATATATTTGTTAACTATTTTAACTTAGTCATATGAAATGGTTGTTGAGCCACTGGAAGATATTTGTTATCAATATATAAATTAATTTTAAAATTACGTTTCTATTCTATCTTCATTGAGACAGAACCATCTAAAGTAAAGTTGTTATACAAAATATGTATATTAGATAAAGATTTTTTCCTCCACGGTTGTCTTTATTTTTTAGTAAAAAAAGAAAGGAAATCACTTCAAGCTGCAGAAAAACATGTCATCTTTCAGCCTGAAAAAGAAAAGAATAAAAATATTAAGATCTGAAAAAATATTCAAACTTAACCACAGGATTTGATATATACTTCACCTATAAATATTTATCAGAAAAAATATAAAAGGGAATTATTTAATAATCTACTTCACTTTATATTTTTGTAGAGTCTGGTTTACACAAGTGGTACAAAACTTCTCTTTCACCAGTCTTTGAGCATTCAAACAAAGTAGTCCATATTCCTTAACAATGGCACAGCCCCTGCCTGTGCTGGCTCTAGAGATCAGCCACACAGTACAGGTTAATGGTGACAAGGGAAAGAGTTTGCCTGCAAGTAAAGTTGCCTATAATCCTAGCCACACTGATAAGTGGCTCTAAAACAAGCACTCAAAGAAACTTTAGTCAGGAATCTATGACCTGAACTATAAACAACAGCAAAAGTACCAAGGAAGCTATTTACCCCATACAGACAGATGATTGTTGCTTTGATACAGCAAAACAAACAGTTTCCCTTTACCATGGTGAATAAAATACCAGATGTCCATCTATATCTTCCATTCATATTCACTGAAAATGAAGTTGACTAAATATAATAACTGGGTTTCTGGCTTTCATCAAATGAAAATATTTTACTTTGGAGATCCCTGAAGAGGTTTTAGCCACACGCCAATATTTCTCAGAAAGACAAAATTTAATTTAGCAAAATATTTATGTCTAATTTTTGGAGAACAGTAAGTTATGAACTATTCAAACATGTTTAAACTAAAGATGTGCAATAATTAGAACAGCCAAATGGATGTTAGTAATTCATTGGTGGAGAACAGCAAGAAATTGAGGGTGAAAAATGATTAATAAAACTTCTCATCATAATCTAAGAAAAGATATTGATCTGTAAACTGCACAATCAAAATATATAATATGACAGAAATGGAACATGAAGCATATTCAAATTATTCTGATATACTAATTCAAAACATGCACAACACCCATGGGTGACTTTTTTAAAAAGTCTCTTTTACTGTTTATGGCTCCTTAGGCTAGAATTCTGAAAGATGTTCAGCCACCGAGTCCAGATGCTTAAAAGTATCTAGGTCCCTAACTCATTCTGAAATCCAAAGATAGCTAGGCTCCTGACTTCTATCTTGGATCTTCATCTAACATGCTATAGATTTGTGCACACTGTGCAGAGCACTGGGTAAAATTTACATTTTCAAAGCTGTTCCAGAAATGGAAAACGTTTTACTGGAAACATGAAACCAAGTTAAATATCATATTCTGTTTGCTCATTTTGCCAGTGGCATAAAATCAGTATGTATATTCAACATTAAGATGAGCTGCAATTCAGTGACACTTCATGGAATTACAAGTCAGTAGCCCCAGCAGGAACATCTGCTACCATTTTACACAGATTCATCATACCTGTGTTCCTGGGCTATAAAGCTAGCTCTCCTTCCATGAAACAAGTCTGAACTCCATCATACTGTAAGAAGCAAGTGGGGGAGTGGAAGTTCACTGCTCTCCCATCCCTTCCACAAAAAGATAAATTTGGTCTATCCTGTCAAGAACATCAAAGTTGGCTGCAGCTTACAAATGATAGAAACAATCATGATCAAATCGAACAATGTTAATAAAGTCCTTGGGAATAGGGGGGTGAAAATTGCTGAACACTGACAGGTTGTATAATATTGAAGGAGTATTCCTCAGACCTGTCTTAACAAGAATCATTCACCAAAAGAAAATTAGTCTGCATGTGAACAACAGAACACAGCATACAGGAAGACTACAGGAAAATGTACCTTTAGGAAACAAGAACAGGGGGGACTTTTCATCTTCAGTTTAAAAGAGAAGCAAAAAAAATTTAAACTCATAGCTAATATAATTAAATCATTAAATAGCAAACTAAACCCCAGGAGATTTAATTGGATTCAGTCATCATTTATGTTGTATTTAGTTCACATCTAGCTAAGTAATATGCATATGAAATAATACAATTATTAGGTACTGGATATAATTCTTTTCAACATCAAAAACCTTGACCTGTTTTTTTAGATTTTTTTATTCTGTTCAAGTGAGATCAGCCATCATAATAAATTCACTACTTCAATAAATACACAATAAGTACATGTACAAATCCTACTCAATTTTTCAACACCCAGCAGTATATCATTGCATTTAATATCCTGTTCCAAATCTCAATAAACACCTATAAGTCAGTAAAAAAATTAATTTCAGATATTTACTGACAAGATGTATGCAATTAAAAGTCAGTTTTGGTCATGTGGGAACTTAAATTAGGTTACTTCTCTCTCACTTGTCCCATACATGCAACATCTATTGCTTAATAAGCCATCGGATTTCAGACATTTTTTATTTTGACCCTTTTTAAATGCTCTGTCAGGTTGCCTACCATCTGGCAGTGTTTACTCTTGATACCACACTCCCTTTGCATTACAGAAGTGTATTTCTTATAATTATATCTTAGATGTATGCAACACTAGAATTCCCAAGCTGGCAATAAATGAGCTGAGGGGACAATTTGGGCAAAGTATTTTGTTACTAGGTCTATGGTGACAGCATGTTCAATTTCATCAGGTGCATTCTCACCAGAAAGCTACCAACCTGCCCAAGTCATGGGAAATAGAAAATGCACATACAATTACTTTTTTTTAATTATTACAAAGTATTTATTTACAAACTCCAAGACACTATGAAGAATACCTAGGCTAACTTCTCCCTGCTAGTTTGAACTAACAGCTCAGTACCTCCTAGCTAACAGACTCAGTAAGAATGAAAAACTGCATAGTAGCACTAACAATTTAAAAAAAAACAATCAATGCATCATTTCCATTTATATATATGAATTCATTATGTCTTCAAAAAGGGATGAAGGAGGGGGAAGGAAAAACAGAATGAGGAAAAAAAGAAGTTGTTTTCAAAAAAAACCCAACCAAACCAAACCAAAACCAACTATGCAACTGACCTGTCAGGGACTACATCACCATGCTCTTGCTAATGTTCAAATGAGAACTGCAAGTTGTCTATAGCAATATTTCGCTACCTGAAAATTAGACCATAGGAAATGCTATAAATAACATCAAAAGCAGGATTCAGTATTTAGGGATTCACCTAGATAACAGTTTCCATAAACAATGGGGAGAGCTCTGAAAAAAGGAAATCTCTGAAGCATACTTGGTAAGGTAGGTAACAAGAAAAGTATGCAATTATTAACTGAAGCTTGAGGTATATGCTTTATTTATTTTACTACTTATGTTTGGTTTCCAAGTTTTTGTCTTACAGAGTAATCCCTAGTTGGAACAAGGAAATCTTTGCTTTACTACTGAGCTTGTCTAGCAGTGAAGGTGAACCAGATTGACAGACAAGCTTGGCTGTGTTATCTTCACTGAGAAATCAAGTGCAAACAAGCACATATGCAGCCATCCCAAGGAACCTGTAGCCCAGGATGTGTTTGGCGAACACAGAAGCTTGCGAGTAAGTAGTCAGGCAGTAATAGGATGTTTTAGGGGGTAGTATTACCTACTACTGGTTTCATAGTAATTTCTCTACCAGATAGAAATCATAAGTGCTCCTGGAAAATAAAGACAGAAGTCACTCAAGAGCCTGATGGAAAACCTCTCAGTAGCCATGTAAAAACTTGATTGCATCCCCATGGTTTTCCATGCATACTCTTATTCCATCTCCTGGGTAGAGTTGGATAGATCTTACTGTATATATCTTACAAAGTTTCTGTGTATTGTCCACAGCTTTGACCTAGAACAAGTTAGAATAATTATTTATCATTAAGATTCTATATATTACCCTAAATTTACTGCAATCTACAGATTTGCTTAAAGAACAACACTACATATTGCTGCAGTCACCCCAAAGAGATATGCTGTGTTGAGGATCTGGTAAGTTATTGTAAGATAGAACAGAACCAGCCAAGGAAACATCAATACTTCCATACTTTGCTGACAGGAAAGAAAAATCTGTAGGCAACTAGAATACACTACGTATAGAATTGGAAGATTTGATATTGTGAGGGCAGATTTTATTCCTGTGGGGCTCTTCACATACTTAAGGTTCAGCACAAGCATAAGCTTCAGTGGATTGTAGACTAAGAACTGGATGAAAAAGAACAATAATGCTTAAAATAAACCCATTAAGTCAAAGCAATTTTTATGTATATTTGCTATTTTAAATTACATCATTAAAAAAAAAAACTTATTCCTGACAGTAACAGACTTGACTATCATTTTCTATATTAAACTAGCTTTGACTGTGAGTGTAAAGCAATCTGTTTTTTTTCAGATGAGAGCAAAATATCTTAATAAGAATTTTTTTTATAAATATGATGGGTTTAGAGATAGAAAATGTATTAATGTCAGCAGTGTGCTAAATTCCAATAGCGTATCAAATTATTTGTTAAATAACATGCTTCATTAGATAAAACATCCACATAAACAGCACAGAAGTTAATAAACTAAGAACAAAATTATATTCTTAGCTACATGCTGCAACTCCAGTTGTGGGAATTTCAGTGGCATAAATAAGAATGGGTTTGGGGTTGTAGGTTGGTATTTTTTTAATATATAATGGAAACAGACTGCTTTTCTTTTGTAATCAAATGAATATTTTCAGAACATAAGTTTACTCCAGACTTGTTCTGGTTGCATTGCAAACCAAGACAATAAGATTATTTCAAAATATAATGCAGATTGCCTAAATCTGACTATGATCAGATTAAACGACATCAGCAGAGATTTTATGGAGGTTAAATGACACTGTCCTTGAGGTAGTACTGACATTGACTCCACATGATACAATTTTTAGTCATTAACATACCTTACTATGTGTCTAGAACCAGCCCTCCAATAATTAGAGCTGAATACACTATGATTTTTAAAATTAAATCATGCCTCTGGGAAAGAATCAGGGAATAGACATCTAAAGGACTTTCAAGCAATTAACAAGAACTGTACTGTCAGGTTAAAAATTAAACATTGCAAAGTAGGCTAAGTGTTTTTTCTCTCTCAAAAATTGGATGTTGACATAGAAAATGGCTCTCAGGCATGCTGTTGAATGAAATCAGAGGTGAGAATGGATACTGCTTATTTATAACCAAATTAAGTAAATTTCTCTATTAACTTTCATAATTCAAACTGAGCCTTCAAACCAAGCCTCTCAAAGAAACTGACAAAGTTTAATTAAATATTACAGTGTCACCAATCTTAGATAGGTAGACAGAAATGCAGAGGTAAAGATTCATACTTTTTAAGTGACCTGATTTCACAAGTCTCTGTTTCTGAGTACTATGAAAAACCTAACCCAGACTGAACAACCAGAAACAGGCACTCAAATTTTAACTTGGATTATATAATCATAAAAAAGCCTAAGCAACTTATCAAACATTATGCATTTTTTTATTCAGCTCTGTAGTCACCAAAACCCTCAAACCAAATCCTAAACCCAGACCTTTAATATTCCATGTTTTTACATAGTATTCTAATTCACAGTTCCCTCCATACACTTGAGTCCAAGAAACCTAATATAAAGAAAAAACTTTTACTAACATGATTATGTGCATTGCTTATTTTGATGAGCTAACAGTGTCGGTACACATTCAAAAATGTGTAGTCTTGCTAAAATAACCAACAAGAATAAGAGAATCAGTACTTTTTCCCCCATGACCCCAAGCATGATGCTGATCTTATGAGATCTAAATTTTGATATGTGTATATATAGAGATAATATTAATCAAGCACTGTTTTCTCACTACATCAAAACAAAAAAATCAGAAAACTGAAGAGGAAGTCTCATGATATTGAGCATCCTGGGTCAAAGTTTAAAAACTCGCATATAACACCCTCAAAACATCATCTTTTTGATTACCCATAGGAATTCTGTAATATTTTAGTTTGGTTTGTTGTTTTCGGTTTTTTAAACAAATCCCAAAATCATGGTGAATATATTTGCTTTTATTTAGATTGTGAGGAAGCTGAATATTCTAGAATTAAGCATCCTGTGGAAAAAATGTACTTGTGTACTTCTTCATAGGTGCTGCAGGTGATCTTCAAAACATCCCAAGTTAAATTAAAAGTACCTCAAAGAACTGAGGAATTATTTGAGTTGCGCTTACTGAGCTCTTTCTTTGCTGTAAACATTACTCTATGTTCAAGTATATCACATGTCCAAAGTTTGAAAGAAAGTGCAGTGAATGGACTGTTATTCCAGGACTAGAATGGACATAATAAAAATTGGGAAATGTTCAACATATATGTGAGTTCAAACTACAGATTAGTATTCTGCATTATCCTGAGACAGAAGGATGCCTTATCAATAAAATGAATTGCTTTTGTTGCACAAATAAAGGCATAAACCTTCCCACATCCCCAAAAGGAATGGAAGGTAAGTGGCTGTTGCACCAACCTCAGGTGGACTCAGCTGGCTTTCTTTTGTGGTTTTTGAAGACAATTTCAAAGAGGACAAGAACACATGACCCTCATAAGCCCAAACGCACAACGTACATTTCTACACAACCATTTTCACTAATACATGCTTATAACTGAAACAAAAAGAAATGCCATTAGCTAGCTTTAGTCAACTAGATTTCATAACAAATGAATCAGTGACAGCCAATGATGAGACATTATTCGATATCAAAAATAATAGGAACTGAAGATGATAATCTAATGCATTTCTGGACATACTCCACATCAAAACATTTCCAATAGAATATTTTGTTGATTATTTTTTGTCCTGCTTCCTAAATGTCTAATTTTCTTGCTGCAGTTTCACCCCATTATTTCTATGTAATTTCTTTCCTCTTTGTAACATCCATTTGTGCATTTGAGAACCGTTATCATGTTTCTCTTCAGCCTACCATTATGGTAGTTCCATTTTACCTGAGGAACTATTATAAAGCTTAATATATAATATACTGTCAGAAAGAAATTTTGACATTATAAATGTATTGTTTAGATTAATGCTACAATTTTGTCATTTTATCCTTTGGGACATTTACAGAAGTAAAGTTCTGTCGTGCTTTAACCCCAGCCGGCAACCAAGCACCATGCAGCTGCTTGCTCACTCCCTCCCACCTAGAGGGGAGGAGAGGAGAATTGGAAAGGAATGTAAAACTCAAGGGTTGAGATAAGAACAATTTAATAATTTAAACAGAATAAAAATTAAATAATAATGATAACAACAATAATGACAATAATAATAACAGTTATAATGGAAAGGTGGGGGAAAGGATAAAATCCAACGGGAAAGGGAGAAAGAAAAACAAGTGATGCACAGTACAACTGCTCACCACCCGCTGACTGATGTCCAGCCAGTCCTCAAGCAAGGATCCACAGGCCCCAGCCAACCCCCCCAGTTTATATACTCAGCATGACGTCATATGGTATGGAATACCTCTTTGGCTAGCTTGGGTCACCTGTCCTGGCTCTGTCCCCTCCCAATTTCCTGTGCCCCTCCAGCCCTCTTGCTGGCAGGGCCCAAGGAACTGAAAAGTCCTTGACTTAGTATAAACATTACCCAGCAACAACTAAAAACATCAGTGTCCTAGCAACATTGTTCTCACATCATAGCCAAAACACAGCACTGTACTAGCTACTAAGAAGAAAATTAACTCTATCCCAGCCAAAACCAGGACAAGTGCAAAAATTGTTGGAATTTATCAAATAAAAAGCCAAGCACTACTAATAATCTTTTTAATACTAAATGGTTCTCTATGTTTATTCATGTACAAAGAGTAAATGCTCATGTAATAGGAATAATTTAACTGTATGAAGTTTTTCTTTAATAGAAATAAAAATAATAATCACTGCAATAGTATTTGAAAACAACACATTAAATATAGCCCTAGCTAAAACTGTGCTTCAGTCATAAAACCATAAATACATACATATAAAATTGGTTTGTGCAAGGAATGTATACAGTATAATTATAAATCCTGATTATCAGTTTATTATCAAATAATTCAAAAGTCTTAATACTGTAAGAGAACCTCATGACAAATCCTGAGCAACAAAGCTGAGATGACTACCTTTAGAATACAAAACTACAGATATTTCATACCCCTACGCTACCAGTGACATAATGTATCTATTAAAACCCACAACAAATTGTAACTGATCTATTTAATATAAACCAACATGATTTATATACATAATTCTATATCAATTACACTTAAGTATGACACAACACATTTTGTCTTCATCACATATAACTTTACTTTCAAACTCTACTGCTCTGTATAAACCGAAGTATGTAACAGCTCACAAAAAATATAAATCTCATTAGCCTCAACTGAGATTTTACAGACGTGACAAAAAAGAGGGACAAAGTGCTTACCCTAAGATTCTTAAAATATAAATGATAGGTATAACACATAGAGCGAAGACTGATCCCAAGGAAGAATAGGTTTTAAATCAATACATGCACAAATTTTAGAAATATCTATGTGAGCCACACATATAACATACACAGTCTACCACATTAAGGTGACTGCCGGTGGTCAAAGGCAGGTCCAAAAGATATATACAAATTAAAAAGAAAGTCGATGCATAAGGCAAATGTAAGTTCAAAATTGAGAGAAGTATAATAAGAAACATGAGGCACACTAATATGTTGCAATTATGACTAACACTTTGGCACATAACTGAA
This sequence comes from Falco rusticolus, assembly GCF_015220075.1. NCBI lineage: Eukaryota > Metazoa > Chordata > Aves > Falconiformes > Falconidae > Falco > Falco rusticolus. Next base: position 13,189,387 of record NC_051209.1, on the reverse strand, counting down.
AAATTAAGTTGCACATGTATATGACAACATGGATGGGTTGCATAAAACTGCACAAAATAATATAATATTTTTAATAGCAACAGACATAAAAATATTCTTCCAGAAGTACCTAGATGTACATATGCAAATATTATTGTCTTTCACCCTGATTAAAACCCATTAAAACCTGACAAATTTACTTACAAGGTAGCATCAGTAGAGCTTTATATGATTTATAAAGGTTTATATGATGAACAACATAGGTTTACTTCAAATGTTTATACAAAAAGGTTTTGAAATTGGAATGCCACATGTTAAAAACATCTGGCATACTTTTACTAATCACTATGCTCTGAAATTTTCTGTTCAAGTTTTAGAATTAACTCTGCTTTTACTGTTCTGTTATCATAAAAATAAGGCTTTGTGCTCCTTGAATAGATGAGAAGTTACCCAGAGAGATTCTCTCAATATAAGATGGCAATAGCTTATTGCTATTGTTGCAAATCAGTTCATACTTTACATTCACCTATGTAGGAAAAAGACCTTCAGCATTGCCTGCATTGTACCTCCTTATCCACTACTTTGCCAGATAACTTCACATCACAGTCTTACTTTACTTTATCTTGAAGCCAATTAAAATTTCTGTCCTCACTTTCAGTCAAAGGCTATTCCCAAACATCAAATTAAGAATGGAACCATCAGAGTGTGAAGGCTACATTTACTCACACACATATTATTTCCACTCAGTCTTTCTCATACACGTCAAAAGATGCCTCTCCCTTGTGATTCTGGAGGTAGTAACTAATTTCTTTTTAGAATGCTTACTACAGATACCTTAGCTGATGTAGTAATAAAAACAAGATTTCCATGACAGCATGAGTTTCTCTGTATACTCATAGATAGGGAGGGAGGGAGATGCCACAGGTCTAGACCCAACAGTCCAGGCACGTGCAATCAAGCCCTCTGAGCATTAATGAAACTCCTGATGGGCCAATGACACTGAGTAATTAATTGTCTTAAAAATCAGACACATTTCCACTAATATCAGAAGGCTGTAATGTACAAAAGTCACCCAAAGCCGAGGTTTACCGCAACACTGCTATGAAATGAGTGAAACACGTATGGCACCAGCATAACCATGTGCAGTTGTTTGCATCTCCTGTTGGCTTCATGTTGCTCTTATCTGGTGGCTGCAAGGCCACGGGGCTGTCTCAGTGATGCTCTCCCACTAACTCATTCTGCACACAAGCAGGGATGATCAGAGGCGCTTGCTATCTCACAGAAAGCATGCAAGACTTCAATAAACTCTAACCAAAACACTGATGATAAATTCACTTTTGTGAGTCATGCAATTACACAAGTTTAGAGATGCAGTAATCACTGCTACAAAGAGATAAAAAGAGGTCTTTTGCTGGGTTTGATGTGCATTAGGTGCTCAGTTTACATAGCACCTTCCAAATTAGACATTAACCTCAGAAGACTGGGAAGAGACAACCAGGAACAAAATGGTCCCCTTGTGGAAAAATTATATACTTATTGAACTTAATTCTCCAAGGGTGTATCTGTCTGATGAAGAGCAAATTCTTCCCTGAAACACAAGCAGGAGGAAGAACCATAAAACTAGAGACCAAGCCCCACAAGGATGCGAGTAACTGATTCACAGAGCACTGAGTATATAGACACAGCTTCCACACTGTGTTAATACAAAAAAAGGGGGGTGGGAGGGTGCAGGGACACTGCCTGCCCCCCTCAAACACCACAGCAAAATATTGCTCAGTGTGTAAAGAAACATACTAAGTTTTATAAAAATCATGAGAATGATGTCAGTAAATGTAAGAAAGGCATCAAAGTATCCTAGCAAATGCATACAAGCATCCAGAACTAAAAAAAAAAAAAAAAAAGAGAGAGAGAGAGAGAATCTACAGGAACCTGTACCAGAATTTTTCCATGTATTACATGGTTCATCCAATATTCTCCTAAGTGTGCCTATATCTAAAATTTACTGTGATGTTCATTTTCATATGTGCTACAAACACCTTAATAATAGCTAAATTTACAAATTTATCCTAAATCTTCCCATTTGGATATCATAAAATATTCAGCTTTTTTACCTTATTCCCACATAGGAAGTTGAATAGAATATATAGTACAACTTCTTTATACATTTCTATAAACACTGCCACCCAACAAAAGTATTACCATTACACCAATTATTACAGGAGAAACAACACATCTCATATTTCTCACTGAAACAGTCCTACTGGCTAAAATACTGGGTCTAGATCAGGCCACATCATCCCAAGACTAATGAAAGACTATGAACTTTATTCAAAAAACAAACACCTCCATTCTAATAAAATAAAAACATAATAAACCCCCCAGAACATACAGTCAATTTAAGAATATACAGATGACCATCCCGAAAAGGATGCAGTGTTGTTTACTCCTACTAAAAAAAATAAAGCATATGCTATGATCTCTAAACCTTCCTACAGGAAAAATTAGGACAGAATTATAAGAAAAGATGGGGATGGACTTTTTAGTAGGGCCTGTAGCGATAGGACAGGGGGTAATGGTTTTAAATTGAAAGAGGGTAGATTAGATACAAGGAAGAAATTCTTTACTATGAGGGTGGTGAGACACTGGAACAGGTTGCCCAGAGTTGTGGATGCCCCACCCCTGGAAGTGTTCAAGGTCAGGCTGGATGGGGCTTTGAGCAACCTGGTCTAGTGGAAGGTGTCCCTGCCCATGGCAGAGGGCTGGAACTAAACGATCTTCAAAGTCCCCTTTGTGGGAGACCCTATTGTGAACTGATTGTCTCAAAGATTGTTCACATTACTGGCAAGCTTGGTGTGTGGCGACCTGGCGGTTTAACCGAACTCAGCAGTTGTGAACAGACAAGGAGCAAACAGCCACCTGAAACCAGACATCAGTCAGGGTCAAGGAACAGCCACATTGTTTTGGAGGACATGTCCAGACACAACCAACCACCTCAAACTGCCGAGGCATGTGCAGTCCGTGGCAAAGGACCACATGGCCGTCATGTGTGCCCCTCGGAACCAGCGTACCGAGATGGGGAGCATGCACAGACGTGCAGTACGTGCCATTGTCAGGGAAACGGACTCCCCGAATACCCTATAAAAGACTGCACAACTGAAAAGCAGGGGCACAATCCGGAGACCCCTACCACTGACAGACAAGGAAGCTACAGACCAACGGGACACTGCTCAATCCACGGTGGTGACTATCTCTTGCAACTCTGTCCTGACTGCTTGCTAAGTTTCCTTCTTTTCTATCCTTCCTTCCCTTTCCTATTGCTATTTTCTTATGAACACTTTCTTCCAATAAGCTTCCTTGATTGGGGGCATTTGACCTTGTTTGTGTCTTCATCTCACTCTGGATATAACAACGAATCTCCCTGGCTCAGGCTTTCCCGGACCAGAACATTTAAATCTGCATCGCGGACAGGATACCTGGAAGTGAGAGTGTCATGTTTCACCCGTTTTGAATTATGTGTTCACCTCTCAGGGGCATAAGGGGTGAAGTTTGTAGAAACTAACAAGTTGCCTCCCTGAGACAACCACTCTGCCTTTTAGATATGAGTGACAAAAAGACTGCCCCTGAAGGCAAAGATGTGTTGTACAACTTCTTGAGGAAACATAAGGCTCACCCCCTGTGCCAGGCACAGACTGGGCACAGAATAATTGGTATAATTTGCAAAGTGTGACCGACTGAATCAGTGCTTTCCAAAAGGATGCAAGGCTTCGGTATGGAAAAGGAAAAACAATTATTCGTGCTGTATTGGGTGCTAGCCTAGTCACTGCTGTGTAGGCCAGAGAACAACAACGCATAGTAGAATCCCAAATCATCCAGTCTTTACAAGACCTGGTCCAGTCCTTGCAAGGGCAAGTAGAGAACTTAAAGGGACAACTGAAAGAGGAAAGAACCCAGCAAATTATTTACAATCTGCTTTGAAAGAGCAATTCCTCACAGGTGAGGGCAGTTCTTCGCTCCCTGAAAAAAATATTGAATATCCCAGTAATAAATTAGAGGAAGCAAAATCAAAGTTGGACAAACTGGATGTCCCCACCTGTTCTCTGCAGCCCTTGGTCAAGACTGAATTTAAATATGAGGATGATGCCCATGAATTTCCTCGAACTACTACTAAAGAAGTTCCATATTCTGCTACTGAATTGGCTAAATTGAAAAAAGAGTTCAGCTGGACTCCTAAGGAGTCAGAGATGGAATATGTTTGGAGAGTGTCGTTGTCTGGGGGGGATCAGATATTGTTGAGCAAAAAGGAAGCCAAGGGCTATTGGGGGCCAGGAGTGTTCCTAACCACTGGCAACTACTGTGCACCCTGGTCCCTGACCCAAAGATCAGCCTGTTGGGCTGGGGGTCATAACCCTTTGGAAAGGGGGGATGCCCTTGCTATTATGGGGACAGTTGACCAACTAGTAGAAAACGTACAGAAGGCAGCATGTCTGCAAATGATGTATGACCAGGAGCTTAGACCTAAGCAGGAATCCCCAATGATACAGGTCGACCCAGAATGAATGACTTTTCGCATAAGGGGCTTCCCTGACTCCTTAAAAGCAATTGGTATTGAATTACAGGGGAAAATAGAGGTGATGTCCCAGGGTAAAAGGACTATCACTGCATTAGAAGGGATAGTGACCCCTAATCACAAACCCCAGGAAAAGAAAATGTGGACTTGGGGAGAAGTTGCTCAAGAATTAATAAATTATGAATGTAAATACGGCTGTCACCACTCCATCCACCAAAATGGACCCAAAAGGGTTAAGGCGCACAGAATTGAAACTTTCCCCACAAACAGCTAACAATAAAAGGATGTCTCCTGTAGCATCACCAAGTGGGAGAGAGAAAGGACACAGACAAAAGGGTCTGTGGACCATGGGGTGGTGGAAAGGTATTCCCCAAGATCTTATGAATGGGTTGCTGACTGACAAATTGGAGAAGCTGGTGTTAGGATGGCCTGAAAGTCCACTGGTTAAGAATGAGAATCCTGTTCCTAGTGCCCCCTTACTGAAGCCAACCACATCCCCTAGGCCAATGGGAAACTAATGCCTTCGCCCCCTTGTAGTGAGCAGGGCAGTGAAGGGTGGCTTCACATTAGGCAGCTCACTGAAAATCACTGAGGTGATTTATTAATTACTTGTTTTGTGGAACCTAAGTTGGTACCAATAACATTCCTGGTAGATATTGGAGCCCAAATTTCGGCTATTAAAACTGAAGATGCAGCACAAAGCAGCATAACTTTGTCTAAGCGGCATATGTTTGTTGCAGATGCTTTTGGTAATATTCAAGTGCAAACATTGGCTGCTGTTGTTTTGCAATTACCCGGGGAGGATACAGCCACTTCAGTAACGATGATTGTGGGACCATTTTCACTTAATCTTTTAAGACTTGATGTTCTGAAAGGTAAGGTGTAGGTTGATGATAAGGGGAGGAATTGGACATTTGGCACCCCATCTATACATATAAGGCTGTTACACGCTGCACCATTGCTCCCTCCCTCACGACTGATGAATGTCAAACCATATCTGTTACCCTTAGAGGCATGGGAAGGGATAATCCTAGTATTGGAGGAGTTAAAGGAATTAGGAATGATAGTGCCAGCTATCCTTTTAACTCCCCAGTATGGCTTGTTCATAAACCAAATGGGAAATGGAGACTAACTGTAGACTATCAAAGGCTTAATGTTAACTCAGGCCTATTAACAGCTACTGTGCCAAACATTGCCGAGCTTACAGCATCTATCCAGCTGTTAGTGTTTAAGGCTGCTAACCATCAGGCTCTTGGCCCAGTCCATCCTTCTGACCCAGTCCAAATTGAATGGGGATTTTCCAAGTCAGGCTTATTGATACAATTTTGGCAAAAGGGCCCTGAAGGACCCACTTGACCTATTGGGTTCTACTCTCCCAGCTTTAAGGATGCCATGAAACAATACTCCATCTGGGAAAAAGATTTGTTTATGGTCAGCTTAGCCCTGAAAGAGGCCAAATACACCATACATAAACAACCAATAGCGCTCAGAGGTCCTTTTAAGGTGATAAAACCTGTATTGACTGGGACACCACCCCCTGACAGGGTGGCACAATGAGCCTTGGTGAGGAAATGGTATGCTCAGATAGAACATTACTGCAATGTTTTTGAGGTTTCAGAGGGTGCTGCCAAGACCTTGGCTATTCAGGAAGAAGCTGCCTTGAAAACTGAAAACAGTACAATTTCCCCTGTGGTGCAAGTTGCCCCCCTGTTTTCAGAATATTTGGTTTACAGATGCCACTGCTAAATGAGAGGGTAATATATGGAAATATTGAGCTGCTGCCTTGCAAATAAAAACCAAATAAAAAATAATCACTGAAGGGGGAAGGTAACACTCAAGTGGGAGAATTGGTAGTGGTATGGTTGGGACAAAGCACCTGTGAATGGATGTTATCACCCGGTTACAATTGTATAGCCAGAGTGTAAACCTCATAATTGTTCAAGGTATAAGGGCAAGTGGAATCAGACCCATGTTCAGTTATCCACTGGCAGTTGGATACGATGTTCATATAATAATCACAAATGTATCAGTATTATGGCAAAGGATAAAGGGTTTAACTTGTCAGCTGGTTTTACTTGTCAGCGAGGTATTACTACTGCAGAGATGTATGTAACACAAGAGTTTCATTGGGCTTGGCGATACCCAAATGGAAACAGAGTCTCTTTCAAAGAATTCTGGTCCAGTACCAACCAAACAGGAAGTCCCTTAGTATCTAATTATTCCTGAAATCTAAATGCAGGGGCATGAAGATGCAGTTATAACTCCACCAGAGGTGTTACAGGTGGACCACTGGGAAACAAGGACACTTTATATTACGATGCCTCAAGTAAGGACAAAAAATGGATTGGTCCTTTCCCTAATGGAACCTGGGCCTTACAAGGCCGCTATTGGGTTTGTGGACAGTATGCCTACAACAAATTACCCCTAATTGGTCAGGAATATGTTATATAGGGTATATTTGGCCCTTATTTTTTCTCTTACCCCAAATTCAAGGAAATGCATTAGGAATCAGAGTATATGATGACCTAATAAGAGAAAAACCATCGATTGATACCTCCCTCACTGGTGGGAGAACTCAGAATTGGGGAAAGGATGAGTGGCCACCAGAATGAATTATACAGCATTATAGGCCAGCCACTTGGAACCCTAACAAAATGGCTAGTGGTGCTCGAGAACCTATCTATGATTTAAATCGCATCATCCGATTACAAGCCATCCTAGAAATTATCACCAGTGAGACTGCCCGTGCCCTTGATCTGTTGGCAGATCAGGCCACACAAATGTGAACAGGGATATTCCAACACCAAATGGTTCTTGATTACCTGCTAGCTGAAGAAGGGGGTGTCTGTGGTAAGCTAAATGATTCTAAATGTTCTTTAAAAATTGATACTAATGGTCAAGTTGTTAAACATATCACCTCAGGAATATGAAAACTGGCCCTTGTCCCTGTCCAGACCTGGGAGAGTTGGGATCTTGATCCATTCTCATGGCTTCCAGGTACCCCATGGGTCAAACACATCCTTTTCTATATGTTATGTGGTGTTGCATTGTTATTTTTCCTCCCATGTTTAATTCCATGTTTTGTACAGTTGATCCAACGCACTGTCTCAAGTATGCAATTCATAGCCACCATATCTTATGAAGATGTCAAACAGATCGGTGTGGTATTCTGGTATAAGCCTGAAACCCCGATTGTAAACATTGTATAAACTATGCTCTTTTCCACACTTTACTATTTTCTCTACCTTTCCACCACCATGGATGAAGAAGTGACAATCTTTGAGCCATGGGGTGGTGTAGAAGAAGGTGTAGAACCTGAACCTTCCTGAACCCCCTTGGCCCTTCAGGACTGGATCCCCAGGTTGTCCTGCACGTGCCACGTGATGGTGCTCAGGATGATCTGCTCCATAACCTTCCCCAGCACCAAGGTCAGGTTTACAGGCCTGTAGTTCCCCGGATCCTCCTTTCTGCCCTTGTTGTAGATGGGTGTCACATTGGCTATCCTTCAGTCTTATGGGACGGCTCCACTTTGCTAAGACCGTTGATAAATGATGGAGAGTGGCTTGGAGAGCTCCTCTGCCAGCTCCCTCAGTACCCTGGGTGGATCCCATCCAGCCCCATAGACTTGTGCACATCTAAATGGAACAGCAGGTCACTAACCATTTCCTCCTGGACTGTAGGGACTTCATTCTGCTCCTCCTTATCCCTGTCTTCCAGATCAGGGGGATGAGTACCCTGAGGGTAACTGGTCTTACTGTTAAAGACTGAGGAAAGAAAGCATTAAGTACCTCAGCCTTTTCCTCTCTATAACTCGAAAGTTATAAAGTAGGTATGTTTATTGCGCTCAGATGCACAGGGGATCGCTCCTCCACAAGCGTGCATGCCCGAAATGAGGAACCATCTCACATTTATACAATAAAACAAATGAATATTCAATTAACGCCTATACATATTCGTTACCTAAACCCAACTTACTCTCGCTTCGTATGTTAATTAGCTTATCAGTCCTTTGCCAGGAATGTGGTGGTCTTGCAGGTTTGTAGGTGATTCATGTCCTTGTGACCATCTGATCTTCTCCAGCAAGGAGACTTAGCACTCCCTCTAGATAACATTGGAATGTCTCTCATCCTTTTCTCATCCTTTTTATAAATAGCCCCTTTGTTAGAGGAAGAAGGGTAGGCCTAGTCTCCTCAAAGCTGTGTGGCTATGTGGCCAGACACCACACCCATGACCAGTCACCATACCCACATTCCTTGAGCAGACATATACAATCACAGTCGATGTCCATTGTCCCTATTTCACACTATTTCTCCATATCACCTCATCCTTTGTGGCAATGTTCCCCACCTCATCCAGTAAAGGATGGAGATTATCCTTGGCACGCCTTTTTTTTCTAATGTATTTGTAAAAACATTTTTTGTTATCTTTTATGGCAGTGGCCAGCCTGAGTTCTAGATGGGCTTCCATCTCTCTGATCTTTGCCCTGCATAATCTCGTGACATCCTCATAGTCCTCCAGAGCTGCCTGCCCCTTCTTCCAAAAGTGATAAACTCTCCTTTTTACCCTGAATTCCATCCAAAGCTCTCTGTTCAGCCAGGCTGGTCTTCTCCCCCACGGGCTTGTCTTTTGACACATGGGGAAAGCCTGCTCCTGCACCTTTAAGACTACCTTCTTGAAGAATGTCAAGCCTTCCTGAACCCCCTTGGCCCTTCAGGACTGTCACCCAAGGGACTCTGTCAACCAGGCTCTTAAACAGTGTGGGAAAATCACTTGGGGGGAGAGGGGCGTAACTACAGAAAACTGGGGTCTAACAGAAGTTGTAGTGTTGTAGGCACCTTTTTAGGGTAAAACACAGTTGCCACTTTCAGGACGGTTGGCATGCATGGAATCTACTCCACCATAGTTCCCTAGGCAGCACAACCTGCTATCCTAGAGGAACAATGAAGGGTGGAGCGAAGTGGAGACACTGTGGCCAGGCTCTGCTGTACTCCCTTGCAGGACTGGGAAGTTGATGGTACCATACAGCTGATAAGCCACATAGCGGCAGTCAAATGGGAGATATAAGAGAAGATGTCTGTTGCTGAGCCAACAACTGTGGCAAAATCACTTTCCTTAGATGATCCTTGCCCATTATAATCTTGTTATAATACTAACGCACACCTCCATCCAAAGTTACCCACCTCCAAGGTACGACCACCCCTCATCGAGCATGCACTTTATATTTTTTATCGGCTATATATTTAAATGAGAAGCGAGATAATTTTACACCAATCAATAATAAAAGAATGTATGACTAGACTCACTCAAGCTCCACCTGAGAGTAAAGAAAAGCATAAAAGTGAATGGGGGAGTGTAAGAGTCGGTCTAAAGAGAACAATATTGTCTCAACATTGCCAACGGAGACCTGGAGATGGAATGTGGTCCTCATGGACACCAAGACACAAAGGCCCTGGGAAAGAGAACTGCACGGTACGAGGAGTACTATGCCGTTCCCTGCCACCTGGGATTGAATAAGGCCGCATAACAGCTGTCCAGAAGATGGATCACAACCGTGGTCATAACAACGAACCAGAAAACAATACAAGAACACGCCTCCTGGTCTGAAGCTACCCGCCTCTGGGGCAAGATAACCTGGCTCAAGAGGGCAGAGACTGGCAGAAGTCCATGGACCAGAGGAGGAGCAAGGTGTGTTGCTTGGCATAAAAAAATGCCTTCTTAGCAACTGAACTTTGGAGATCTTCCCCACCAAGGATCACAATGATCGGAAGGACCGGCGGGACGCTGCCTGGACCTGGGACCATAGGGACGCCTTGGACCCGTGTGGTAGCTATAATCCTCTTTTCTTTTTACTTTACCTTTTATTCACTCTCTGTCTTTCTACCTATCGCATGCCGCTTTACGGGCAAACAATAAAATTGTGCTGTTTGATTGAAGCATAACCCCTTGGCATGGTCGCCTTGATTTTTGCACTTCGAGATCATAGTTAACGAACCATCACGAGTCCACTGAGTGGACCGTGACAGGGAGGGGGAGAGTGGGAAGACTCCATCGTAACGTCTGGGATCAGTCGACGGGCTGAACCTGTCTTCTCCCCCATAGGGACGCCTACTGGGTAATACTTTGTCTTATGTGCACTACATAACTAACTCACGCTAGCTGTTATTAGTGATTATAGTTTGGTTGTATATCATCTCAAGCTTGTTTCTGCAGACAGTCCCTATCACTGACAATCATGAACCTTAATTTGTCATGATTTCATATTAATAAAGAGTGTTATTCTGTAAACTGTTAGCTAGTCCTTCGTGGGCACTAGCAGTCACTGGCAGTGGGTAATGTATTCAAATAAAGTGGGAAGACCCACTAAGAGGTCCCCCTGATGCTGTTGGCATGTTTCCCTGAACAAGTCAGTGTCAAATTACCCTCCAATCCAGCAGGACTGTTCAGTGAAGTGTCCCTATAACAGGATGCTGACAGACTGATCGAGCACAAGGGTCTCGGCTTTCCTGGGACAGTGATAGACAGATCAAACACTAGAGGTCAGGAAAATCTCCCCCCCCCCTTTTACATGACAATGATGCATAACCTCCTATTGCCCAAAACATAGTTTGGTTGTGTACCTCACTCAGAATCCAAGCTTACAACAAAACAAGGTAATGTACTCACAAGAATAATCTCATTCATTTTAAGGGAATTCTCATGTGAATAAAGTTACTCATGCACACACACGGGTAAGTAAAAGGCTATCAGAACCCACCTAATCCCCTATGCATGCTACCGCAGCACTGGATGTGACCTGCTATGTCCCTCTCTGGCTAGCAGAAAGGGAGTGGGTGGACTCTTGGCTCTCTCTTCCCCTTAATGCACATGCTCGTGCAGCTGAGCTGGCATGCAAGAAGGAAAAGTTATTCTAGGAAAAAGATTAGTGCAGCTTATTGCCTCCAGGGACCCAGGAAAAAGCAGGGATTTGAAGCATGATTTTGAGTCATAACTGTGTGCTGCCCTGCCCCTCTGCTCTTGTAGTTGTACTGCTCTCAGGCTCAGCTGAAAGGTGCTAGCACAGCTCACTGTGCAACATCCCATTCTGAATAGCCCCACAGAAACTCGGACATTGCAAGCATTTCCTCTCGTTCCCTCTTGAATCATGTTCTATTTAAGCTACTTTTTCTTAGAAGATCCATGTAACTATTGAACATTCTGGATTTTCCTTTTTTTTAAAATGGTTTCTGATGTATTCACTTATTGTATACATGCAGGCTGTTCAATTCAAGACATTGATCAAATATGCTTAACACCACCAACAGTTCTTCAGCAGATATCTTAGAATGTAAAAATTACAAAAGCATATAGCCAGCTGGCATATATAGCAAAATTAAATAACTGTTCATTTAAAATATAATTTTAAAGGGAAATATATCTCCCCCAGAATTTATTTGCACCGCTTTTCATGTGAATATTCCAATTTTGCATGCCTTCAGCATATTGTGACAGCAAAGTTCTAGTTTAGCATCACATTTACCGCTCACTCTCTGAACCTAGTTTCCCATATAGCATTAGCTTGGATAAAGTTATTTTACTGCAACTCTGACAAAAAAGTGCTTCCTTCACACGACACCATGAACAAGTGTTTACACCAGGCACTCAGGAAGGAGCCGGCATTTGCCCAACGCGGCCCCAAGGATTTTAAATAAATTATTAAGTTAGTGTTGCTGCGTGCACCCCATCAAGTTCTCCCACCCTTATGCAGGGCCGTCCTCCGCTCCAGTGGCGCCCCCGCCCACTCCCCGCCCGACAGACGCAGCGAATGCGGCGGGCCCCGCAACGCGACCAACCCGGGACAGCACCGCTGCCCGCGCGTCCTCCCCGCCGCGCCGCGCCGCCCGGGCGGTGCCCGCAGCCCCACGGAGGCGGCCGGCGCGGATCGGGTGCAGCACGCCGGAGAGCGCCGCTCCGGGCCAAGCCCCGCAGCCGGCCCACCAGCGATGCATGGACCGCGGAAGGCAGGGCAACCGCCTCGCACCGGCTTCCAACCCCTTCCCCGCCGCACGAGCCGGGGACGGGGGAGGCAATGTTTCAGTCGCCAAGCGGAGCAACGAGGCGCCGCGGGGAGTGAGGGAAGGAAAGGGCAAGGCAGAGCCCGCCCGCGGGGGTGGCGACGGAGGGGAAGCCCCTCACCTCCGCGGGGCGCGCGGCCGGCCGCCGAGCGAGCGCCGGTTCTCGCCCCACCCCACCCCCCAGGCCAGAGGCTGCCGAAGTTTCTGCTGGGCGAGGTGCGAGGCGGAGGGACTGCCACCCTGCCTCCCGCGGCGGGGCCACCCCCCGCCCCGTGCGGCAGTAGGAGCCCCGCTCTCACCTGAAGTCGCTGTAGGGGTGGATGATCCAAAACCCCGCAGTTTTAACCCTTTCCTGCTCCTTCTCCACTGCCTTCTGGCTGCCGAACATGCGAAGGGAGAATTTGTTGACTCCCGGCTGCAACATGGAGGTGAACTGCCGCTGCATGAAGCCATACTGCCTCCGGGGACCCTCGGCATCCTCGAAGCCCACCACGGGCTCCTCTCCCCCGCCACCGTCCACTATGAAGCACACCGAATTGTCATGCTCCTTCACGACGACGACGCTGCCTCTGCCGCCAGGGCTGCTCTGCGCTTTCGCCGCCGGGGTCGCTGGCTTGGCTGGGAAGGAGTTAGCGCTGCCATCGTCCCGGCTGCCGGAAGAGGAGCTGCGCTTCCCAGCCTCCATGCTGCGGGGCGGGCGCGCCCCAGCCGCTGGAGAGCGCGGGGAAACCTCGCCGCCGCCGGTGCCCTTCAGCGACGCGGCTGGGCTGGGCTCAGCTCTGCGCCACCGCGCCGCCCGGCATGGCCAGCGCCACTGACTCTGAACCGCGCTCTCGCGCAGGGCTGGCACCGCTTCCCCTCGTCCGCCCCCTGCCAGCGGCCGCGCCACAACGCCCGCCTGACATTGAGCGAGCGCCCCGGAGTCCTTGAGGGGCTGAAGCACCCGGGCCGAGGGGAGGGGAAGGAGCCGGCGGGGAGGGGCGGGATCTGTCCTCGTGGCCGCGGCGCGCGTGGGCCTGGTGGCAACTCGACACGTGAGCGCAAGTGCGGAGGCCCGCGGGGCGGGGCCGGCCTCCCTCCTTCCATATGGCGGTGGCAGGCGGTGACACCTGAGGTCACGGTTGTCGGGTGGAGAGAGACGGGGAGGAGAGGGGCTTTTCGGCAGAACGTGGGGCTGCCCCAAGGTTCCCCGTCGGCAGCCCTGCCTGTTCTTCCAACAGAAATAGAACAAAATGGGTGGGTTTGTATTTCACCTTGGGTGAACTGAGCAGTGAGGTTCTGGGTGGTAGTGTGCCTCCACACTGAGAGCGGGAAATAGTGGCTGGAAATGAAACTGTGGAGAGATCTCACAGGTTTGCGCTTTGCATGCAGCCTGTCTCTTGTGAAGCCTGTCTCATGCTTCTCATGGAGCAGATTGACTGGAAGAGAGCAAGAGGAATGTGTCTGCCTGGTAATGGAGCCGAGTGATGGCACCGGAGGTAGCACAGGCATTTTGGATTCATACTGCTGCAAATTAAATCAGAACCTATCCTTTTCTGATGCAGTGTGTGTGCAATAGCAAGAGAGATGGAGGGGGTGTAAGGAGGGAAGGCTAGGTTTTGAGTGACATTTGTTTTCACACACACAACAGTTTGCTCCAGTTAGACAACATTTCACTACCTCTGAGTGGCTGTTTCTGTGTTCCTGAACGTTACACAGACTGAAAACAGGTGGCTGAGCATGCGAGAATACGGGTGCGTGATGCATGGGCTGCTGCACATGCAGCTGGAGCACGCAGCGGTGCAATTCCTGCTGTGAAGGCATGACAGCATGCAGGAGGACTATGCCACCACGGATGCCTGCCTGTCTTACTGTAAAAGCATAAAATGGCAGGTGTACCCAAGTGCAGATACAAGTTTTTCACATATGCCAAGCGGTGATTTTGGTTTTGTTTGTTTGTAAACAGGGATATGGAGTCCATGCTCAGCTCACTCAACCTCATATTGAAGTGCATCAGTTATAATTAAGAAGCCTCCAGGAGACAGAGAAAAAGCTGTTGGACTAGAAAGAAGCAGAAGGTATTTCAAGCTTCCAGATAAAGCAAGTAAACTCAAAGGAAATGGGATATGTATTGCCTTGGGTATCTCTACACACATTATCTTGGGGACATTTGGAAGAGGGGTGGAAAGACACCCAAAATCTCAGGGGCACATTAACAATAAAGTATAGTATTTGGGGAGCTGTGGAGTGAGGTAGGATCTGAGAGAGCATCAAGTACTTCCAGTTCTGCCAATGGTAAGCAGCTGTTTACAAGCCATGAGCAAGGAGGGCCTTAGTCTCTCCTGAAAACTGAAATGTGTTGATATTTACCCCTAAAAGGTGTGAGTTTGGATTACAGAATGATGGGGAATCAATATCTTCAGATGATATCACAGGAGCTATAACATTATGCGTACCTGCAAAAGCATAAAGGCATGTTTTACAGCACATATGCATAGGTCCTGGGGCTCCACTGGGTTTGACATAGGTTTGCTTTTCACAAATTCTCAACACACTTCTAATTTTGCACATTAAAAAAATGTTAAGAATGAATTAGTAAAGTCTCCCAAGCTTGGCTCTGATATTTTCAATGGTATTTGTCACTTCGTTGTTACCCAGTTCCTCCTTTACAAAACAGATGTTTAAAACAAACTTGATAAATAGGTGTGCAAATCTGCACACCACAATTTGCACAGTGCAAATCAGGTGTGCTGGGGAGTTGTGTTTCAGAACTGGATCTGAAGGCTTTTCTCAGCAATTCCAACTCTAACAGAATGTTTATGCTTAGTGCACTCAAACACTCAAGGTTTGGATGATGTTAATGTGTTGTTAAGTGTGGAAGATGTTAATATTGACATGATGTTAATGTGGAAGAGGATGGCAAGTGTAGATGCACCAGGATGGATTGCTGGAGGCTGGGCAGTGACCAGCATAGGAAGGAATATGCTTGCAGTGTGATTGGTTAGAGCTGACATACATAAACCTTCCCCATCTGGAGTGATACTTTTCTGTATGATTTTTTCCTAAAATAGTGAAGACTCTGTGTACATCTGTTGATGGGTATTGCACAGCTGCTGATAGACAAAACCCTCTTACACCTCAGATGATGTCCTCCTCCTTCCCTCATCCAATGTCTGTCACCAAATTATAAAGTAAGAAATTATTATTGAAATAATATAATATTATTATATATTATTATATTATTGAAAGATGATGATTGCTAAGTGTTTACAAAGAGGAAGGCCTGCTCCAGGTGTTTCTAAGTTGTAGGAAGATCACCTTAAAAGCAAAATCTTCAAATTATTGAAAATCAAGAAGTTTCAGCTATTAAGCCAATGGGGGTGGGGGGGTAGGTGGGGGGTGGGGGGATGAACCCGAAGACTTTCAAAACAATGATTTAAATTTACACTACTTTTTAAAAATGTTTCAGAATATTTTTTAAAATTCAGAATGTTGAAAAGTGTTTTTATTTTTAATGAGTACTTTGGGGAAAACAATATGAATGTATAAATCTTTTCAATGTTGATTTAAATCTTCAGTTTTACCAGCAACTAAAAAGGAATCCAAAGGAGTCCAGAGATGATCTCAGCACTAATCTAGAGCTATATGTCACTTGCTATCTTTGAGATACCCATTTATGTAATTATTTTTCAAAGGTACTTTTTATTACTCATAGCTAGCTGTGCTGGTGGTAGGCACATTTCAATTACTAGCATGTGTAATTAGAAGAACACAAAGCACTATTCCCTATTGATTGCACTGCCTCAGAGATGCAGGCTAAATGGTGACATCAAACACACAACTGTGGATGGATTGTCCCAGTTATTCCTGTCAGACTTTCTGTTTCCCAGTTCACACCAGCAACTTTCTTGCAGCCAAACGCATCTCTACCGCACAGGAGGGGAATAAACTATCCCAACAGGCAGAAGCAAACATTACAATGTGCAGTTGAACAAATGTAATGTCCTGAATTACCACAAGTACTTGGGTGGAAGTACTGCTACTGCAGACACTGTCTGTTTAAGTTTGAAAGCAGATTCCCATAGTCTTTGACTTCTCCTATTTGGAAAGTAGATGAATTAGTGATTATAAATAAATTCCAACTCTAAGATGATTTTTCCCCTTTCCAGTGGTGATACCAAAATATGAGGTAGTGGAAATTGCCATAATGAAATCATACATGTTATAGAGTAAGTAGTGTCCTTTTATTAAAGAGAAATATGAATAAAATAACAAACAATTAGCAGCAAGAATGGAAAAAAAAATGGTTGTTCTTTTCTTACTCTAGGCCACTACTGGGATAAAAGACATATGACCTTAGATATACACACTAAAATTAGATGGTTGGATAACTGATGTTGTTTTTTAACAATAGTGGGACTATGGCAGTGACAGATGGATGTGATATGGAGAAATAGTGTGAAATGGGGACAATGGACATCGATTGTGATTGCATATGTCTCCTCAAGGAATGTGGGTATGGTGACTGGTCATGGGTGTGGTGTCTGGTCACATAGGCACACAGCTTTGAGGAGACGACTACAGTTTTGAGGAGACGCCTGCCCTTCTTCCTCTAACAAAGGGGAGACGGGGAGACACCTGCCCTTCTTCCTCTAACAAAGGGGCTATTTAAAAAAGAATGAGAAAAGGATGAGAGATATTCCAATGCTATCTAGAGGGAGTGCTAAGTCTCCTTGCTGGAGAAGATCAGATGGTCACAAGGACATGAATCACCTACAAACCTGCAAGACCACCACATTCCAGGCAAAGGACTGATAAGCTAATTAACATACGAAGCGAGAGTAAGTTGGGTTTAGGTAACAAATATGTATAGGCGTTAATTGAATATTCATTTGTTTTATTGTATAAATGTGAGATGGTTCCTCACTTCGGGCATGCACGCTTGTGGAGGAGCAATCCCCTGTGCATCTGAGCGCAATAAACATACCTACTTTATAACTTTCGAGTTATAGAGTCTAATTCCGCACGTCAGATGTATGGCAAATAAATCTTGTGGTGAGGGAATACGGGCAGCCTTTGCAGGCCTCTGTAAATGAACTACTGGATATGAATTCTATGCCTGAGCCTGATCCCCAGGTTGTCCTGCACGTGCCACGTGATGGTGCTCAGGATGATCTGCTCCATAACCTTCCCCAGCACCAAGGTCAGGTTTACAGGCCTGTAGTTCCCCGGATCCTCCTTTCTGCCCTTGTTGTAGATGGGTGTCACATTGGCTATCCTTCAGTCTTATGGGACGGCTCCACTTTGCTAAGACCGTTGATAAATGATGGAGAGTGGCTTGGAGAGCTCCTCTGCCAGCTCCCTCAGTACCCTGGGTGGATCCCATCCAGCCCCATAGACTTGTGCACATCTAAATGGAACAGCAGGTCACTAACCATTTCCTCCTGGACTGTAGGGACTTCATTCTGCTCCTCCTTATCCCTGTCTTCCAGATCAGGGGGATGAGTACCCTGAGGGTAACTGGTCTTACTGTTAAAGACTGAGGAAAGAAAGCATTAAGTACCTCAGCCTTTTCCTCTCTATAACTCGAAAGTTATAAAGTAGGTATGTTTATTGCGCTCAGATGCACAGGGGATCGCTCCTCCACAAGCGTGCATGCCCGAAATGAGGAACCATCTCACATTTATACAATAAAACAAATGAATATTCAATTAACGCCTATACATATTCGTTACCTAAACCCAACTTACTCTCGCTTCGTATGTTAATTAGCTTATCAGTCCTTTGCCAGGAATGTGGTGGTCTTGCAGGTTTGTAGGTGATTCATGTCCTTGTGACCATCTGATCTTCTCCAGCAAGGAGACTTAGCACTCCCTCTAGATAACATTGGAATGTCTCTCATCCTTTTCTCATCCTTTTTATAAATAGCCCCTTTGTTAGAGGAAGAAGGGTAGGCCTAGTCTCCTCAAAGCTGTGTGGCTATGTGGCCAGACACCACACCCATGACCAGTCACCATACCCACATTCCTTGAGCAGACATATACAATCACAGTCGATGTCCATTGTCCCTATTTCACACTATTTCTCCATATCACCTCATCCTTTGTGGCAATGTTCCCCACCTCATCCAGTAAAGGATGGAGATTATCCTTGGCACGCCTTTTTTTTCTAATGTATTTGTAAAAACATTTTTTGTTATCTTTTATGGCAGTGGCCAGCCTGAGTTCTAGATGGGCTTCCATCTCTCTGATCTTTGCCCTGCATAATCTCGTGACATCCTCATAGTCCTCCAGAGCTGCCTGCCCCTTCTTCCAAAAGTGATAAACTCTCCTTTTTACCCTGAATTCCATCCAAAGCTCTCTGTTCAGCCAGGCTGGTCTTCTCCCCCACGGGCTTGTCTTTTGACACATGGGGAAAGCCTGCTCCTGCACCTTTAAGACTACCTTCTTGAAGAATGTCAAGCCTTCCTGAACCCCCTTGGCCCTTCAGGACTGTCACCCAAGGGACTCTGTCAACCAGGCTCTTAAACAGTGTGGGAAAATCACTTGGGGGGAGAGGGGCGTAACTACAGAAAACTGGGGTCTAACAGAAGTTGTAGTGTTGTAGGCACCTTTTTAGGGTAAAACACAGTTGCCACTTTCAGGACGGTTGGCATGCATGGAATCTACTCCACCATAGTTCCCTAGGCAGCACAACCTGCTATCCTAGAGGAACAATGAAGGGTGGAGCGAAGTGGAGACACTGTGGCCAGGCTCTGCTGTACTCCCTTGCAGGACTGGGAAGTTGATGGTACCATACAGCTGATAAGCCACATAGCGGCAGTCAAATGGGAGATATAAGAGAAGATGTCTGTTGCTGAGCCAACAACTGTGGCAAAATCACTTTCCTTAGATGATCCTTGCCCATTATAATCTTGTTATAATACTAACGCACACCTCCATCCAAAGTTACCCACCTCCAAGGTACGACCACCCCTCATCGAGCATGCACTTTATATTTTTTATCGGCTATATATTTAAATGAGAAGCGAGATAATTTTACACCAATCAATAATAAAAGAATGTATGACTAGACTCACTCAAGCTCCACCTGAGAGTAAAGAAAAGCATAAAAGTGAATGGGGGAGTGTAAGAGTCGGTCTAAAGAGAACAATATTGTCTCAACATTGCCAACGGAGACCTGGAGATGGAATGTGGTCCTCATGGACACCAAGACACAAAGGCCCTGGGAAAGAGAACTGCACGGTACGAGGAGTACTATGCCGTTCCCTGCCACCTGGGATTGAATAAGGCCGCATAACAGCTGTCCAGAAGATGGATCACAACCGTGGTCATAACAACGAACCAGAAAACAATACAAGAACACGCCTCCTGGTCTGAAGCTACCCGCCTCTGGGGCAAGATAACCTGGCTCAAGAGGGCAGAGACTGGCAGAAGTCCATGGACCAGAGGAGGAGCAAGGTGTGTTGCTTGGCATAAAAAAATGCCTTCTTAGCAACTGAACTTTGGAGATCTTCCCCACCAAGGATCACAATGATCGGAAGGACCGGCGGGACGCTGCCTGGACCTGGGACCATAGGGACGCCTTGGACCCGTGGTGGTAGCTATAATCCTCTTTTCTTTTTACTTTACCTTTTATTCACTCTCTGTCTTTCTACCTATCGCATGCCGCTTTACGGGCAAACAATAAAATTGTGCTGTTTGATTGAAGCATAACCCCTTGGCATGGTCGCCTTGATTTTTGCACTTCGAGATCATAGTTAACGAACCATCACGAGTCCACTGAGTGGACCGTGACAGGGAGGGGGAGAGTGGGAAGACTCCATCGTAACGTCTGGGATCAGTCGACGGGCTGAACCTGTCTTCTCCCCCATAGGGACGCCTACTGGGTAATACTTTGTCTTATGTGCACTACATAACTAACTCACGCTAGCTGTTATTAGTGATTATAGTTTGGTTGTATATCATCTCAAGCTTGTTTCTGCAGACAGTCCCTATCACTGACAATCATGAACCTTAATTTGTCATGATTTCATATTAATAAAGAGTGTTATTCTGTAAACTGTTAGTTAGTCCTTCGTGGGCACTAGCAGTCACTGGCAGTGGGTAATGTATTCAAATAAAGTGGGAAGACCCACTAAGAGGTCCCCCTGATGCTGTTGGCATGTTTCCCTGAACAAGTCAGTGTCAAATTACCCTCCAATCCAGCAGGACTGTTCAGTGAAGTGTCCCTATAACAGGATGCTGACAGACTGATCGAGCACAAGGGTCTCGGCTTTCCTGGGACAGTGATAGACAGATCAAACACTAGAGGTCAGGAAAATCTCCCCCCCCTTTTACATGACAATGATGCATAACCTCCTATTGCCCAAAACATAGTTTGGTTGTGTACCTCACTCAGAATCCAAGCTTACAACAAAACAAGGTAATGTACTCACAAGAATAATCTCATTCATTTTAAGGGAATTCTCATGTGAATAAAGTTACTCATGCACACACACGGGTAAGTAAAAGGCTATCAGAACCCACCTAATCCCCTATGCATGCTACCGCAGCACTGGATGTGACCTGCTATGTCCCTCTCTGGCTAGCAGAAAGGGAGTGGGTGGACTCTTGGCTCTCTCTTCCCCTTAATGCACATGCTCGTGCAGCTGAGCTGGCATGCAAGAAGGAAAAGTTATTCTAGGAAAAAGATTAGTGCAGCTTATTGCCTCCAGGGACCCAGGAAAAAGCAGGGATTTGAAGCATGATTTTGAGTCATAACTGTGTGCTGCCCTGCCCCTCTGCTCTTGTAGTTGTACTGCTCTCAGGCTCAGCTGAAAGGTGCTAGCACAGCTCACTGTGCAACATCCCATTCTGAATAGCCCCACAGAAACTCGGACATTGCAAGCATTTCCTCTCGTTCCCTCTTGAATCATGTTCTATTTAAGCTACTTTTTCTTAGAAGATCCATGTAACTATTGAACATTCTGGATTTTCCTTTTTTTTAAAATGGTTTCTGATGTATTCACTTATTGTATACATGCAGGCTGTTCAATTCAAGACATTGATCAAATATGCTTAACACCACCAACAGTTCTTCAGCAGATATCTTAGAATGTAAAAATTACAAAAGCATATAGCCAGCTGGCATATATAGCAAAATTAAATAACTGTTCATTTAAAATATAATTTTAAAGGGAAATATATCTCCCCCAGAATTTATTTGCACCGCTTTTCATGTGAATATTCCAATTTTGCATGCCTTCAGCATATTGTGACAGCAAAGTTCTAGTTTAGAGTGACAAACAGGCCGAAGTCAGACCTCTGGAAGTGCAAGGTAGCGGTTCTGCTGACCCCCCTCTTTACTTCTCCAAGAATCGAATACTCTGTCATCGCATGGTCTCTATTCCCAAGATTTTGTCAACCACCACATCAGCCACCAGTCCTTCTCTGTTTGTAAACAGCAGGTCCAGTGGGGCATCTCCCCTGGTTGACACACTGACTAGCTATGTCACGAAGTTTTCTTCCACACGCTCCAGGAACCTCCTAGACTTTTTCTTCTCTGCTGTGCTGTATTTCAAGCAGACATCCAGTAAGTTGAAGTCCCCCATAAGAACAAGGGCTAGCAACCTTGAGACTTCTCCCAGTTGCTTGTAGAATATATCTCTTCATCTTGGTTGGGCAGTCTATAACAGACTCCCACCAGGATATCCACTTTGTCGGCCTTCCTCCGATCCTTACCCATAAACATTCCACCTTGTTGTTACCATCATTTAGCTCTAGGCAGTCAAAACACTCCCTGACATACAGAGCTAACCCACTGCTTCTTCTTCTTTGCCTATCCTTTCTGAAGAGTTTGTAGCCATCTATTGCAGCACTCTAGTCATGTGAGGTATCCCACCATGTTTCCATGATAGCAACAATGTCATAGTCTTCCTGTTGCACAATGGCTTCCAGGTCCTCCTGTTTGTTGCCCATGCTTCAGGCATTGGTATAGATGCACTTCAGCTGTGCTATCAATCTCGCCTCCAACATTGGGATGCTGCCCTCAGGCTCATCTCTAATGAGCTTGGTTTTATCCATTTCCCTCTTCAAATCTAGTTTAAAGCTCTCTCAATGAGCCCTGCTAACTCCTGACCTAGAATCCTTTCCCCCCTTTGAGACAGGTGAACCTCATCTGTTGCCAACAGGCCTGGTGCTGTATAAACTGACCCATGATCAAAAAATCCAAAATTTAGCCAGTGACACCAGGCCCAGAGCCATGTATTGATCTGTGTAATCTTCTGATTACATGCCCCATCGTTCCCTGCAACTGCAAGGACAGAAGAAAACACTACTTATGCTCCTGATCCCTCAACCAGTCACCCCAAGGTCCTGAGGTCCCTCTTGATTGCCCTCAGACTTCTTGTTATTTGGACGTCATCATTGCCAGCTTGGAAAACCAGTAATGGATAATAATCAGAGGGCTGTGTGATAAAATCACCACGAGGGGAGGAATTAGAGAAAAATTAGGTCCTAATAGAAGCATAGTATTACAGAAAGCTTTTTAGGGTAAAATACAGCTATCGCCTTCAGGATGGTTGGCATGCACGAAATCTGCTTTACCATGGCTCCCTAAGTAACACGTCCTGCCAGCTCAGCACATGCTGATAGGAGTGACAGAGGATGGAGCAGAGCGAGGACCCTGCGGCAATGCTCTGTCATGCTCCCTGCAGGAAGGGGAACTTGATGGCACCACACAGCTGATAAGCTGCATACCAGCTGTCATGCAAAGAATCCATGAGGTGTCCATGGCTGAGCCAATCATTGTGGTGAAATGAGGAGATGAAGACACGGACTCCTGAATCCCATCAGAAGACCTTTTGTTAGTCCAAAACCCACGCTTATATATTCTTGTTCGCTGTTCACGCGCACCATACTAAAATATCATTGGTTAATCAATACTGTTCACGCGCTTCTTGGCTACATATAATTGGTTAATTACTAAGCTACAAACACACTGAACTTCTTGCATTTTTTTTCTCTCTTCCTTCTTATCTCTTTGAGTTTCATGTTCTCAGCCAGCTGCTAATGTGGCATCGTGCATCCACTCCAGCCTCGCTTCATATCCCGTTTTTCTTCCAGGCGTTCAGCCAACCTTATCTTTCTTTCTTCTTTAGCCTTCAAGGTCCTTCACAGGCATCGTGGCCTCCAGCATTTGCCATAAAGCTCTCTACAGTGAAATTACTTTCCTCAGATGAAATAATCTCATTGTAATACTAACACACACCTCCCTCCCAAAGTTACCTGCCTCCAAGGTACTACTACACCTCACTGGGCACATGATACCTATCAGTAACAACGATATGTATGACTAGAGTCACTCAAGCTCTGCCTAAATGTGATGGAAATGGACTAGTCCTGGACTGAAATAAGTCCAAAGGGCAGTGGGAATTGTTGTCTAAACTCCTGGATTACCCAACTCTGATTTAGTGTTCACAAGGCTAGGTCAAGCTGACTCACTCTAAAATTGTTATGAATGAAGGGACTTTAATCAAGGGAGTCAGCCTTGGGGAGCATGAGAACAGACAGTGAAAAGAACACCATTATCTAAGTTATGCAGAAAGAAGCCTTCAACTGAGGAAAGTTCAGGCTATGAGAGGAAACAGGATGATAAGGTGTTGCAATCCACTGACATCAACAGAAAATTAGTCTAAAGTAGGACAAAGATAATAGTGGTAGTGGGAGATCACAACCTCCAACTCAAATAGCCCCCCCAAAAGAGGGCCAAACCCCACCTGGGGAGCATGCATAGTTAGCAGAGAACTTCAATAGTGCTATCTGAGGATGCGTACTGATTTGCATTAAAGTGAGAAACTTGTAACCAGTCCTGTGTATGATGAATTAATATGCGATGTACGATGAAGTATAAAAAGTGGACAGATGAGGGGAGAAGTTGGGGGAAGATTCCATCATAACTTCTGGGATCAGTTGACGGGCTGAACCTGTCTTCTCCCCCATAGGGATGCCTATTGGG
Organism: Falco rusticolus; assembly: GCF_015220075.1. NCBI lineage: Eukaryota > Metazoa > Chordata > Aves > Falconiformes > Falconidae > Falco > Falco rusticolus. The sequence continues at coordinate 13,164,814 of NC_051209.1, read as the reverse complement.
TAAGAACTTTGACTTATGCATGCTAAATAACTAACTCATTCTAGCTGTCATTAGTAATTAAGGTTTTGGTTGTATATAGTTAGGTTGTGTATCATTTCAAGCTTGTTTTTGCAGACAGTCCCTATCACTGGCAATTACGAATCTTAACTTGTCACGATTTCATAATAGTGTTATGCCGTAAACTGTTAGTGTGAGTCCTTTGTGGGCACTAAGTTGCCAGCAGCAGGTAACACATTTAAACAAAGTGGGAAGACCCGCTGAGGGGTCCCCCTGATGCTGTTGGCATGTTTCCCTGAACAAGGCAGTCGAATTGCCCTCTGATCCAGTGGGACTGTTCAGTGAAGGATCCCTGTAATGGGACGCTGACAGACTGGTCAGGCACAAGGGTCTCGGCTTTCCTGGGGTGCTAATAGACAGATAAAACACCTGGGGTTGAGAGGATTCCCCCCTTTTTACTTGACAGGCTGTACCAAACAAGGGAGTTCTAGTAACATCCTTTACCTGGGCCCTAGGGAGTCAGGAGACTTCCCTATGGGTTGGGTCTGGTTGGCATATCAGGCCCTCCATTCCTCTCAGAGTGGAATCACCAATGACAACCACCTTTCTTTTTTTCTTAGCAGATCTGGTCATGATGCGTGGGGTTGACAGAATCTCCTTAGGAAACTCCAACCTGGACAGGCTTTCATTCACATCATCATTTTCCTGGCCTTCAGGTTCCAGAGCTGCATACCTTTTGTATAGGGGTACATGGGAAGGTGAAGTAGGCCAGGAGGTGATTCACCTGCTGCCCCGAGCAGGGACCTGTTTCCATCCCTCTTCATCAACTAGGTCCTCTCCTTCTGCCTGGTGGCAAGAGGGTGGGGGAGCCCCCACTTGTGATGCATCCATCCAATGCATTTGTCTCAGTGATGGTAGAGAGTGGCTCCACCAGTCTGTCTCCCTTTCACACTCCCTGATGCTCCTTAACATTTTTACTTCCTCTTTCAGCTCTGCCACCAGGCTGAGCAGGTCATCCACCTGTTCACACCTCACACAGGTGTTATCCCTGCTGCCCTCCAGTAGCAGTGACTGGCTCAGGCACTCCCTGTAGCCTGAGACCTGGACAGCTGCATGTTTACGTGGAAGCTCAGTCTGAGTCGCCACGTGCCTTCTGGTGCTGGCTATTGGTTGAGTGGAAACCATGACTAGGTTTCTTCTGGGAGGGGTGGTGACCACTACTGGAGCTCACCTTTTTGAGCCGTTAGGGGGACGGCATCCTGCCAGTGCCAACTGCACCACACTGCACCGCACTGCACTGCACTGCACCACACTGCACCACACTGGTCCTGATCGCTCATACTCCCTGGGGGCTGCTTTTGTATGCTTAGGGGTTTGGCTGCCTTCACTCCTGGCCCCACCTACACTGTGTCAGAGCTGCTGCTCGTCAGGGTCTCAAATGCTTCCCGCTCTAGCGGTGGGGAGGTTGGGGCACCCTCTCTTTCTCTCTCTGCCCTCCTTTCTCTGTTTTGCTGGTTCACAGAAAGCTCCCCGCGGTCCCTTGGCACTATCCTCCGCTCTGGAGCACCTCTGCCAGAGTAGCACGCCTAGGGGACTTCTTACATAGAAGTGAGTAAGTAAGAGACATCTTACTTAGGAACTAAAAGAACTTTATCATATGTATCGGGTAGGATTTGAGCATCAGGGGAAGCAAGATATTATAAAAAGGATAAAAAATTGAAAATGTCTTCAGATAAATAGGGATAGCAGTCTATGCAAGATGTGATCTTTCAAATTGGTTACAAGATACTACTTCACATAGAAGAAGAATAAACTGAAGGCAAAGAATATCCTCCAGTGCTTTCAAGGCTTGTGAGAAAATATACGCCATGTGCAGCAATCACAGATAAACATGGGAAGCATGTATCTGGCACTTTATTAATAGAGAGGTCTCCTTTCTTGCTTGTTTGTAATGGCATTCAAAAACACAACAGCCTTCTCTGATGGTAATGAACTACAGAGGGTAGATGATGTTGATCTTAGCTAATACGTTACCTCAATTTCTTTTGTAAGAAAGATATAATTTCAGAGTATAATATTTCATGCTGGAAAGTCAAATCTGGTAAGTAGAAGACTGTAATACAACCTGAAATGAGGTAGTGGTAGCAGTAGAAAAAAGGTCTGGAAAGCTCTGAATCTAAAACTTGCTTTTCCTGAAATGCTTGAATAACTCTCCTTATACACTAGGTTGCAAGTTGCAAAGAATATGCATGATTTTGGTGATGAGCTATTATGTTCTAAACTTGGTTTTGTTTTTTTGGCTCACCTGTTTTCTTGTCTTTAAGAAATACAGCCTCTCCAGGCAGGGACTATAATAGATTCTTCTTGTGCTGTTTTCATTTTGTGTCCACAAAATACTGAGGCTTTTACTCTAGTATAATTATGAAATTAATGAAGCTGAATATTTCTAATCAAATGAGAATCCTAGCACTTTTTGTCATTTTGTAGGTGATCCAGTAGTGCATTCCCTGCACATCACTTGTGTGAAGAATCACTTCCCAATTAATATTCTATAACAGGGGTCCTCAAACTTTTTAAACAGGGGGCCGGCACAGATGAAGTGGCAGGAAGTCATCTGCGGCTGCTTGTTTCCCCCCCCAACCCCTGGCGGGGGGTGGTGGGGGGTTCTGTAAATACCGGGGGCCAGATTGAGGATCTGGGGGGCCATATCCAGCCCGCGGACCGTAGTTTGAGAACCCCTGTTATAAGTTAGTGTCTTGGTAGATTTTATTCTTGTATTCTGTATTTTCAGCAACTTGGATAGATTTGTAACCTATATCTTCATTTTTATTGGCTATTCAATAACTATTCTTTTAATTTTCTACTGCTATTTAGTACTGCTGTATTTGAGCCCTTTCTATTTAACATGAATAAGAAAGACCCCAAAGTGCTACCCATGTCTGTCTTTCTCAATCTAAAAATTGCTAAATGTTTGTGATGGATCCCTTCTATGCATTGAAACACTGACATAAAAATAATGTTGTAATTTATTTTTTGCACTCAGAGTTTCATTCCTCTAAGTATTATAAGCTTAATAGATTTTTTTTAAAATCCATGCATCACTGATATGTTTTCCTATGTTTGCATGGGAGATAGGCTTCCTAGAGCATTATGCAATTTGCAAGAACTATGGCTTCTGAAAATCAAAGCAGTCCATAATTCTTTAAAATATGATATGCCATCATTTATAAACAAAATCACTTTTTACTATGTCCAAGTTGTCTAGGCTTTTTATCTTCATCATTGTGAGAGATGTAGACATGATGTTTATTCATATATATAAATTTCAAAAATTGCCTGTGATCAAAGTACATATGAGATAATATCGTAAAAACATATATATTTATTAAAAAGAATTCATCAATGAGGATCTGTTTGGGAATGATGGTCTTAGGTACTCTGTACTCCTTTATACTTTGAAAACTGTGGCAAACATTCCACTGACAAAACCACAGTAGGATAAGAGATGTTACTTTAGGCACTCCCTAATTTTCAAATTCATGACTGAAAATGCCAGTTGTTTTGTAGTAGTATGTATTCTTAACTTTTTTTTTTTTTCTAAAGTCAAACACCTTTCCTTTCTCTACCTTCCAGTTATGTTCATCTGTAATTCTGAAAGGTCTATGTCCATCACTGAATCTCTCCAGCTAAGACAGGGGAGGTAACTCCTACAGAGAGTTGGTGCTCTACAGGAAGGTGAGACATTTTGCCAATGGATTTAATAAATATTTACTGGCAACAGGAGAACAGTGGGTTCAGTGGGTTCCATTCATGACTGTGGACTCAAACTGGAAAAAACTGAATACATATTTGGAAGAAAGACCAGGGCTTATTTCCTGCCCAAAAGACACTTCAGCAAACATGAATTCTTTCTTAAAATCTTGGATATTCTGGAAATTCTAAAAAGAAAAGTTACCACTACTGGGTATAAGAGAAATATACTGTGTTTTGTCTAACTCTTTTTACAAAAATGTCTGAACTTTTTTGTCCACCTGCTAAAATTAAGCCTAAGGCAGATTCCTGGCACAGAAAAGTGCCAGGCTGAGACTAGAATTGGATCTATCTGTACCTAGACTCCTCTCTGAGGAGTCTGGAAAGCAAGGGGATCTTTTCTGAACCTCGTGGCTCAATGGGAGGGTTTCCCCCTGGACACACGTCAGACTTGTATCGATAATGCGACAGTTGTCACTATTGTTGTCAGATAAAATGCCAGCAGCATGTTCTCTGGTGAGAGAAAAACTAAGAAAGAACATGGTAATACTGCTGAATTGGACCTTCACTTTTATTTGCTCAGCTTCTTGCTGTTTCATATCTATATAAGGAATATGCCCTCCCGGCAGCCAACAGAAAAGTACAGAGGTAGTCAAGTTATCTGCACGGTTGAGGTTGTTTGCATGAAACAATCTAGTAACAGCAGCATGTAGCCCTATGTGAGTCAAGGTATTCAGGTGAGAATTAAGAGTAGATTAGTTTATGTGCTAACACTTTAGACCTATTCCCATTGCCTATGTGTCGTGGTTTAACACTGGCCGGCAACCAAGTACCACACAGCCACTCACTCGCTCCCCCCTCACCCAGAGTGATCAGAAGGAGGATCAGAAAAGAATGTAAAACTCAAGGGTTGAGATAAGAACAATTTAATAGGTAAAGCAAAAGCCACGCACGCAAGAAAAGCAAAGCAAGGAATTCATTCACCACTTCCCATGGGCAGGCAGGTGTTCAGCCATCCCCAGGAAAGCAGGGCTCCATCACACCTAACGGTTACTTGGGAAGACAAACGCCATAATGCCAGATGTCCCCCCTTTCCTTCTTCTTCCCCCAGCTAATATATATTCAGCATGATGTCATATGGTATGGAATACCTCTTTGGCTAGCTTGGGTCACCTGTCCTGGCTCTGTCCCCTCCCAATTTCCTGTGCCTCCCCAGACCCCTTGCTGGCAGGGCCCAAGGAACTGAAAAGTCCTTGACTTAGTATAAACATCACCCAGCAACAACTAAAAACATCAGTGTCCTATCAACATAGTTCTCACATCATAGCCAAAACACAGCACTGTACTAACTACTAAGAAGAAAATTAACTACATCCCAGCTGAAACCAGGACAGTATCCACCCCTTATTCATACCATTGATGTCATGCTACACTTTCCAATACAACCTCATTAACCACCATCACCCTTCCCATCCTTTGATATAATACACAGATATCATTCCCCTAATCTATGCAACATCCCTGTAAAAATGTCTATAAAACATCCACAAATGTCCACAAAATATCCATTGAGTTCATTTAGTCCATGAAAATGAGCTCTTATGGTGGTCACTCAGGAGAAGAGAGGTTGTGTGTAGTATGGGATTATCGGGCATCAAAGCCAGCACAGGTCAGGTCACTGCTGCACTTGCACTGCTTCTTGTAAGGCTTGTCCTCCAATGGTCCAGGTGGTTGCTGCTATAGTCATTCCTATAACATGAAACTCAAATCATGGATTACAACAATTTAAAGGTATATCCATTACAATCTCCACCCCTGGACCCTTCGGACCAGCCCATAGGGTTTAACATTGCAATGAACTCCTCCCCTTGCCCCTGCTCCAGCTTGGACTTATCCACAGATTGCAACCTGCTCCAAGTGGAGCCTCAGATATGAGCCACAGTCTCTCCAGGGGTATCCCTGCTGCGGCATAGACTCATCCACAGCCACAGTCACTGAGGTGCACCTGTTCCAACATGGCCTTATCCATGGGCCATCACCATAGACCTGCTCCAGCACGGCCTTATCCCTGGCCACAGTCCCTTCAGGGCTGTACCTGCTCTGTCATGGGCTTCTCCATGGCCACACACTTTGAGGTGCTCCACCATAACCTCACGGCACAGCCACTGATGTTTCAATGTGCACCTACTGCAGCATGGACTTATCAACAGCCACAGATGCTTCAGGGTGTATCTTTTCCAACATGGACTTGTCCTTGGGCCACAATTCCTTCAGAGGCATACTTGCTGCAGCACAGAAATAACCATGGCCACAGACGCTCTGAGATATACCTGCTCAGGCATGGACTTAGTCACAGCTGCAGGGGCTTTGGAGTGTCCTACTCCCACGTGGACTCATCCACAGGTCACAGTCCCTTTGACTCGAGTTCACACGGGAGCTCCAGCCTGTCAATTACAGCAGCACAGAAACAGCAGCCATGCCCTGGCCATCTGCCAGCCCCGGTGCATCACCATTGCTGTTATCAGAATGTTCCCGGGCATAACACAGTAAGATGATAAGCAGTACAGCAAGCAGTGAAAGGAAGAAGCAGCCACTAACAAGCACTAGTCTACTATACAGTAAGACAAGCAAGCCCCATGGTAAGCACAGAAACATGCCCTTAATAGCTAAACAGCAATAACAGCTACAAAATCAAAGTAGCACATTCCAATCAAATCTGTTGTTATCTCAAACCCTTCGTGTCCCACATTGGGCACCAGAAAGGACTGTCGTGGTTTGACCCCAGCCGGCAACCAAGTACCACACAGCCACTCACTCGCTCCCCCTTCACCCAGAGTGATCAGAAGGAGGATCAGAAAGGAATGTAAAACTCAAGGGTTGAGATAAGAACAATTTAATAGGCAAAGCAAAAGCCACTAATGCAAGCACAGGAAAGCAAAGGAATTCATTCACCACTTCTCATGGGCAGGCAGGTGTTCGGCCATCCCCAGGAAAGCAGGGCTCTATCACATGTAACGGTTACTTGGGAAGACAAACGCCATAATGACAAATGTCCCCCCTTTCCTTCTTCTTCCCCCTGTTTATATACTCAGCATGATGTCATATGGTATGGAATACCTCTTTGGCTAGCTTGGGTCACCTGTCCTGGCTCTGTCCCCTCCCAATTTCCTGTGCCACTCCAGCCCTCTTGCTGGCAGAGCCCAAGGAACTGAAAAGTCCTTGACTTAGCATAAACATCACCCAGCAACAACTAAAAACATCAGTGTCCTATCAACATAGTTCTCACATCATAGCCAAAACACAGCACCGTACTAACTACTAAGAAGAAAGTTAACTACATCCCAGATGAAACCTGGATACTATGCTATCTCTTTTAAAGCTGGTTTGTGCATCCCTGTACTGAACTGCAGGCATACTTTAAAAGGAGGTAATATTATACTTGAGAGGAAATTAAATAAAGTATAACTTGGCAAATTTTCCAGATGTATTTAGATTAAAATATTCTATATTTCTTGCATTCTGTCTTCAAATATTCAAGTACTACAAGCTTTACTGTATTTGTGTTACATATACCATAAATATCTGAGCTGCTCAAGCAGAAAAGGTAATATTTTTTACAGTGCTCATGTTTCTCAGTTTCTAATTCACTGAAGTTTACCCTTATACTAATCAAGTCTAATTTATAGGTACTTTTTCATTAACAGAGAGACAGATTGTCTTTTCCTCAGCATTGCTGCCCACTCTAAGGAGATGATTAAAGAACCGTGGAGAGCACATGCTCAGCTATGCCACTGAATGCACTTTTTCTACTGCTATGGAATGTGGATTTTAACATCTCTCCATTTTTCTCAGTATACTCAAAGTTTTATTCAGTTGCTAATGCTGTTTGAGTCATGGAATATCTTTGCCTACCACATGGAAACAGGAGGAGGAAAACCATGGAACATACACTTTTAGAAGAAGACTGTAAGTGAAAATAAAAATAGGAATGGTAGAATTCTAGCAATACCCATAGGACTGTGGTAAAATCTTTCACAGTGAAAAAACATTCATTAAAATTCTGTTCTGACTTTTAGAGTTCAAATGTTAAATACAAAGATTGAATTTTAATCTACAGAAGCAATCTAACATGTAGAAGAATGGCTGCAGAAGCGTGGCCATAGAATCCCTAAAGATCTGCACAATCCAGGCCTGGAATTAGAATAGGCCTGGAATTAGAATTGTGCTGTAGGTCGTGAACCATTTACAATCAATGGTTGTGGAGAAAATGATGGCTATGGCTGCTTCAGAGCTCCTTGGTCGGGAAACCGAGTCGATGGAGTCTACCCGATTATTTGGTCAAGGTGTTCCATCTGCAAAAGGCATAATTGTGCCTATTAAAAAATCTGTGACAGAGCTATTACACCCAACACCAGAGGGTGCTGCCGCAAAGGGTGGTCCACACCGACCTGAAAGCTACCGAGAGCTGCTCCCCGTGCTAGATGAGGAAGAGGGTACAAGAGCGGGTCCGAGAGCGCCTCTGAATGAGAGCGCAGAGTCTGATAGAGAAAATGAACCCACCCCAGCTGCCCCAATGCCCCGTCCCCGAACAAAACCGTCCAACTGGGCCCTAAACCGCTTGCTGCAGCAACTGAACGAATGCCACCTGCCTACTGGTGGTCGTGATGTTCAAGTCCTGACCCAGGAAGGTGTTATCATCCAGCCTGCCGCTTCCCAAAGTCGTTGGTCTGGGGTTATACGAGACGCTATATTGGAGGGAGGGTGGCAGGCTGCTTCTGCTGTTGCATGTCCGGTGCGGACCACCACGTTACCAGACTGTTCAGCAGCGTGGAAACCTGTTGATTGGAAGTTTATGCAGCAGCTACGACAAACTGTTATACAATATGGTTTGCAATCAGAACCAGTCAAGCACCTGCTGAATTATTTGTTTGACTCTGAAATCATGACACCCAGTGACTGTACTTCGCTAGGCAGATTGCTTCTTACACCAGCACAGTATTTGCTTTTTGAAAAGGAATGGGAACGACAAGTGCGTAAGATTTTGATGCTGCCTAGGGCCCAGGGGCACACCCTGTGTGATGTTAAAGAGGACATGCTGTTAGGTCGTGACATTTATGCCAACCCTAAGGTACAATTAACGTTTTCCATGGAAATGCATAATGCCTCTGCCCTGGCTGCAAAACAAGCCCTGACACTTGTCCCATCGGAACGCAAGGCCCCTTCCTTTACAACAGTCAAACAGGGAGCAACGGAGCAATTTGACAGTTTTGTGAACCGGCTAGTGCAAGCCTTGGACCAAAACCACAGTATGACGGAGGATCTTAAAGTGCAAATGCTCCAGATGATAGCTTATGAAAATGCTAATCCAAGGGCCAAGACAATTCTGTCCACCCTTCCCCGAAGAGCTCCGGTGGAGGAAATGCTGGAACAAATGGTAAACAGCGCAACTGCCCAACAAGCCGCCTTTGTCTCTGATGCTGTAAGTTCCGCTGTATCTACAGCCATGCAAACCCATACCCAGGCGCTGGCAGCTGCCCTCAAACCTGCAGTACGACTGCGAACCAAACTAAAAGGTCCACTCGGAACTTGTTTCCGCTGTGGTGAGAAAGGTCATCAACACCGTACCTGCTCGGTGTCTGTATGGTGTGACCATTGCCAGACTGATTCTCATGATTCTAAAGTCTGTTGGCGTTCGGGAAACTGCAACAAGAGCGCTGACATGCGGAATTAGACTCTATAACTCGAAAGTTATAAAGTAGGTATGTTTATTGCGCTCAGATGCACAGGGGATCGCTCCTCCACAAGCGTGCATGCCCAAAGTGACAAACCATCTCACATTTATACAATAAAACAAATGAATATTCAATTAATGCCTATACATATTCATTACCTAAACCCCGCTTCGTATGTTAATTAGCTTATCAGTCCTTTGCCTGGAATGTGGTGGTCTTGCAGGTTTGTAGGTGATTCATGTTCTTGTGACCATCCGTGACCATCCGGATCTTCTCCAGCAAGGAGACTTAGCACTCCCTCCCTCTAGATAGCATTGGAATATCTCTCATCCTTTTCTCATTCTTTTTAAATAGCCCCTTTGTTAGAGGAAGAAGGGCAGGCGTCTCCCCTTTGTTAGAGGAAGAGGGGCAGGCGTCTCCTCAAAACTGTAGGTGTCTCCTCAAGGCTGTGTGCCTATGTGACCAGACATCGCACCCATGACTAGTCACCATACCCACATTCCTGGGCAGACATATACAATCACAATCAATGTCCATTGTCCCCATTTCACACTATTTCTCCATATCAGCTCGAACAGCGGCCACGTGCAGACAAAAGTGGTCCCACCAACGCATGGCCCGGCCTCACAGCAACCCAGGGTAGCTTGGGAATCGACTTGGTGACATCAATAGATGTCACTCTGATTGACACAACACCGCAAAAGATTCCATCCACCACCTTTGGCCCAATACACCCCTCGTGTTGACAATTGGGAGCTCTCTTAATAGGCCTGGACTAAAGGGTATCTTTGTAATGCCGGGGCTAATTGATGCTGATTATACAGGACAGATTGTTATCGTGGCTTACACATTATATCCACCTCTCCACATACCACAGGGAAGCAAAATTGCTCAATTAGTTCCCCTGAAAAATTTAACACATAGAGTATGTGCGCCACCTCTTGACTCTTTACCAAACCGTGGGAATAGAAACTTCGGATCTACAGAGGAAATTGTATGCTTCACTATGTCAATGAACAACCAGCCAGAAGCTAGTCACATTACGAAGAGGAAATGAATCTTGTACCTTTGTTGCACTCTTTGACACAGGAGCTGATGTGACTATCATCACCCGACAGGTGTGGCCTAAACATTGGCCTACTAGACCGGCTACAGGAGGAGTCAGTGGCATCGGAGGCGTCTCACTGCCACATACTAGCACAGAGCCAATCATTATTCAAGTGGAAGACAAAATAGCATCAGCACATGTAATGATCTTACCCTTACCAGATGGCATTTCTGCCCTCATTGGCCGCGAAATAATGATTCAGTTGGGAGTAGTGTTAACTACCCCTGGTACGGTTTTCTGGCAGCGGCCGCTGCAGGGCAGCCTCCCATCCTAAAACTCACCTGGATTACAGATGAGCCTGTCTGGGTGGAGCAGTGGCCGCTACAAAAGGAGAAGCTGCAGATAGCGCATGAGCTGGTACAAGAACAACTAAATGCTCACCATATTAAGCCATCAACCAGCCCTTGGAACACCCCCATCTTTGTTATACCAAAAAAGTCTGGAAAGTTTCTCTTACTTCATGATTTACGCAAGGTGAATGAACAAATGCAAGCTATGGGAGCGCTCCAGACCGGATTACCAACTCCTACTATGATACCTAAAGATTGGGCCTTGTTAATTGTAGACCTGAAGGACTGTTTTTTCACCATACCATTACATCCAGCAGATACACCGTGCTTCGCCTTCACCTTGCCAGCGATTAACAAGGATCGACCAGCTCACCGTTATGAATGGGTAGTCTTTCCACAGGGAATGCGCAACAGCCCCACCATGTGTCAACTTTTTGTTGCTGCAGCATTACAACCCTTACGTCAACAGTGGCCGCATGCTCTCATTTACCATTATATGGATGATATTTTAGTAGCTCAACCGCAACCCTTTACGGAACAGAACCTACAACAACTTATGCAAACACTTGGACAAGCAGGATTACAAGTGGCACCGGAAAAGGTTCAAAAGCAATCTCCGTTCAAATACCTGGGATGGAATGTTAATGACAGCATCATAACGCCACAGAAAACCACCATTACCACTGAGATCAAAACCCTTACTGATGCGCAGATGCTGATGGGGGATTTGCAATGGGTACGTCCCTTCCTGGGCATTACTAATGAAGATCTAGCTCCCCTACGGCTTCTTTTACAAGGCACAGATGCAGCTAAATCCATTCAACTCACTGATGAACAACAGAAATGTATACAACATCTTAGCCAACTAATATCAGCGTGATGGCAGCTTGACGAGACGTTACCCTTCCCCTCCGACTACTGGTGTTTTCTCGCCCTGTCTCTGTTTTTGCTGTTATCATGCAGTGGCAAAAGAAAAAAGGGGGAGATGACCTCTTGCATGTCTTGGAATGGATATTTTTATCCCTTCAACCTAAGAAAACAGTTCAGACTCGTATGGAAGCAATGGGCAAAGTCATTCGAAAAGGTCGTGATAGGATGATAGCTATTTCAGGGGAAGAGCCATTTAGTATTCACCTGCCAATGAAGGGAGCAGACCTAGAATGGGCCTTGCGAAACTCTGCTGCTCTACAATTGGCACTCTTAGGATATACTGGACAGATATCACGAGAACAACTAAAGGGGAAAGATATCCACCTTTTGAGAACGTATTAATGGATGGAAATGCCTAAGCATTCATCTGTTCTGCTTCAGGAGGGTCTTACAGCATTCACGGGTGCAGGCAAGGCTAGTCGAAGTGCTGCTGTGGTCTGGAAGGAAAAGGAACTCTGGCAGCAACACATTATTGTTGCCCACCCTAAAGATAATTTACAGACATTGGAGCTGCTTGCAGTTTGTTGGGCTATGGCAAACTGGCGCACGGTGGTGCTGAACATTGTCACCGATTCACTATATGTGGCAGGAGTAGCTCAAAGGATAGAGGATTCACTTTTGAGAGAAGTAACCAACCCACGACTAAATGAGTTATTCCAAGAACTTCAAAGAGCTACAAAGCAGAGGACTGCGCCATATTGTGTCATCCATATCAGAAGCCACAAATGGCAGGAAGGCTTAGGAGAAGGTAATCACAGAGCAGATCAATTGGTTAGCCTGACATGAACTGCACCCATCAATCAATTTGAAGCCGCACGAATCTCCCACACTCAGTTCCATCAAAATGCTAAGGGATTAAAAAGACAATTTCGACTAACACATGCTGAGGCACAGGGTATTGTTAGGAGTTGCCCGCAGTGCAGTCACCATGGTCCTGGCCTAGGGATGGGGGTCAATCCCCGAGGTCTGAGGGGATTAGAGGTCTGGCAGATGGACGTCACTCATGTTCCTGAGTTTGGCAGGTTGAAATATGTACATGTCACGGTAGACACCTATTCAAAATTTATTTGGGCAACTGTACAATCTGGAGAAAGAGCCTTGCATGTGTGTAAACATCTAACAGCCTGTTTTGCCGTCATGGGAGTCCCAGAACAGATTAAGACGGACAATGGTCCTGCCTATGTCAGTCAAGTCGTGCAGAGATTTCTTATCACGTGGGGAGTACAGCATAGGACTGGAATATCTCATTCTCCCACGGGACAAGCCATCGTCGAAAGAACAAACAGAACGTTGAAGAATTATCTGCAGAAATTTGCGGCCATTACAGACCCAAAGGAGTGCCTACACAGAGTCTTGTTTGTTCTCAATCACTTGTGTGTGTTTGGAGACGACTCAGAGCCCCCAGCTATTATTCACGCTACTTGTGTAAATACTAGAGCCCCAAGAACTGAATTATCTGTCTATTATCAAAATCCGCGGTCAGGGGAATGGGAAGGTCCTGCCCCTGTTTTGTTCAATGGTCGAGGTTATATGTGTGTTTCTACCCCTACAGGTCCAGTGTGGGTACCCAGTAAGTGGACATGTGCTGATACCAGTAGTCATAAAACTGGAACCGGAAGCTCACCAGTGGGATCTACATCGGTGGCAACTGGCCACACAGCCTCTGGCGTTGGAGGCATCGCTACTGTTACAGAAGAGGATAGTTTGGGCCTCCCCAAGGGATGCATGTGGCCAACTACGGGTGGAACTAGAGAACAAAGCTCCATACTATTCCCTAAATGCCTGTGATTGTGGACGAAGGGAATGTGGCTGGGTTCTATTACTTTGTGGCTTATGTAAACTTGAATGGTGGGTCTCTGAATATACCTTATGAATGGGTTTAGGGTGTTTACAATGTAAATGGAAAGTTAGAGAGAGGAATCCTTTGTGGGAATTGCGAGAATGGATTAGAGGAAACCACCGGTTTGCACGAGATCTGTTTGCCCTGTTTGAAGCTACTGAAAACGCGAATCGAGCACAGTGGCAGTGGCGGGTTTGCAGATATTTGGACGGCCTCAGGCTGCAACGCCAGACTAAAATTATAAGTAGGGAATGTGGTAAAGGTATTTTTATACCTCAACAATATGCTGTCCCTGCCAATAAGTGGAGGAAGGCCCAGAATGAATGGGCAAGGAGAGCTCACAGAAAGTAACGTTTTTGTAGGATTAGACATGCTCAAATGGTGGACCTGGTTTATGATCTTGCTGAATTTTTTACCCATTGGCCAAGGTACTTTTAACATCTTGCCTAGGACACACATATGGGTGACATGGGCAAATATTACAGGGGTAACAGACTTTTGTTTAAGTTTGCAGCAAGCTGACAACCCCTTTAGAACTTGTTTAATTGGTATTCCCCTGCAGGAGAATGAAACAGATTTTGATGGTTTTTGGAATGTTACGACTGTGAATCTGACTTCCAATGAAAGGGAAACATGCCTGAGTCCGAATGGGCAATTTGTTTGGCCTTCTATGCGTAATGCAGCATGGCAGAAGGCGGTTATTGAGAATTTAAATCAGCCACATTATTTACCGTTGCAGGAGTTAGACCTATTGGGTAGCATTGTGCCCGTTAAATATGTTAATGTAACTGCAGCGGGAATGCCAGAATGTGACGACACGGTACCACCACTTCAACCCGTAAATGGCACTGGAGTAATTTGGTTTGGTGACCCGTGGCGGTTGTGGCTAGCACGTCAAGGTGAACGGGGGTTTTATACAGGGTTTCAAAATCTAACCGGTTCACTATTTGGGGTGAATTGAAAACTGGAGGCTTCCATGTAGATGTATCAGGGGGTTATCAGTTGCCACCGGGAGTCTTTTTGATATGTGGGGACAGAGCGTGGCCAGGAATACCTATGCATCCTGTCAGTGGACCATGTTATTTGGGGTGTTCGACTTTGTTTGCTCCACTTATGAAAGACTTATTGAAAATGACTCCACAATCTCATAGATCACGGAGGGCACTGCGCACCTTTGATGAAACATGTAATGACCAAGTCGATCTGCAGTCTGTAACAGCAAATGTCCTAGCCTTCATATTTATGCCAGGAGCAATGGCTGCATTAAATGCTAAGAATATATGAAGGTTAGCGTGCTTTTTTTCTTAACATTTCATGCCTTATATTTAATAATCATCACAACTTTTTCACAAATAAACTTCTCATACAGTCCAGACAATTTGTCCCTGAACTCATACACATATCCCTTCTTCAATTTTGTCTTGGGCTTTTCAGCTTCTGGGGGCTGATGACCTTTCTTCTCATCTGTTTTCTTGAAATCTGGGATTTTGTTTTCTTCAGAGAGAAGTTCTAATGAGCTTATAGTACATCATCCTTTTACCTCCTGGGTCACACTGGACAGTAACCTGAGTGAGCTTTTGACAGCAGCAGATCTAGAATACAGTACTAATACACTACTCCCTGTCCCAACAAGCTTCTCAACATCCTTGTGGTCGCTCATTTTTTCTTCAACTGGAGACACCTTCAACAAGCACATAAACACCAGCAAGAATACCACCAGGCCAAGCAGCAGCAGCAACAGCAAGAGCCGCCCGTGGCAGCACACTGCTCCCACACCTTCCCCCGGCACAGCCATCACTGCTGTCTAGCCAGACTCACTCTGGACCTGTCACCACTGCAGGCTGCTGCCACATCTGGCAGTGTACCCTGCCGCTATCACCCATTACCCTCAGCCTCTTAACTCCACAGTAGTCAGGCTTCCTTCTCTTTGATCCTAACAGCTCACGTTTATTGGTGTCTGATCCAGATACCCAGGCTCTTCCCACCTATCTCAACATGATCTGGATCACAGGCTGTCTCTGCTACACTGGGCACTGCCATCACCACTCAAAACTTCAAACATCCCCTGGCACAGCCATTACCACTGTTGCTGCTCATTACACCCAGTCTCATAACCTGAAGGGCCTCACACGGGGCACCAATTGTTGCAGCACTCTCAAAACTAACCAGCTACAACAAGATCTTTTACCATCTCATACCAACATACTCTTCATGCCAGCCTCTCTACTGCCTTCTCCTAGTCTCTCCTCACCCAGCACACACTCTCTCTTCTCTTACTTCTTCCTCCTCTCTGTTCCTTGGCTGCCCAACCACTTAACAGAACCAGCCACAGCTGCACCTTATCTACATCAGCCAACCTGCCACCCCTAAAGCCAGCCCACAGCTGTATATTATCAATGTTAATTAACCCAGCTTCTTTCTTCTACAATGGACTTGCCAGAAGGCAAAGATTTCACAATGTCACCAGAGGAGAAAGTGACACATGCTGAAGAAACCCCATTGCATAATGAACTGCCAAAACATGAGAAGCAATATGCCTTGTTTACTGATGGGTCCTGTAGTACTGCCATATTGTAGGAAAGCATTGGAGGTGGAAGGTGGCTGTATGGAGTCCCCTACAACAAGTTGCAGAAACTGCTGAAGGAGAAGGTGAATTGAGCCAGTTTGCAGAAGTGAAAGCTATCCAGCTGGCTTTAGATGTTGCTGAATGAGAAAGGTGGCTGATAATTTATCTCTCTACTGACTCACAGATAGTGGCAGATGCCCTGTGGGGGTGGTTACAGCAATGGAAGCAGAGTAATTGGCAACACAGAGGTAAAACCATCTGGGCTGCTGTGTTGTGGCAAGATATCGCTGTCTGGAGGGAGAACCTGGTTGTGAAGGTACGTCATGTAGATGCTCATGCACCTAAGAATTAGGCCGCTGAAGCACATCAGATTAACCAACAGGTAGATGAGGCTGCTAAGACTGAAGTGACTCAGGTGGATCAGGATGGGCAACATAAGTGTGAATTATTCATAGCTCAGTGGGCCCATGACACCTCAGGCCATCAAGGGAGAGATGCAACATATAGATGGGCTCGTGATTGAGGGGTGGAGTTGACCATGGTCACTATTGCACAGGTGAATGTGAAACATGCACTGCAATTAAGCAAGCCAAGCTGGTAAAGCCTCTGTGGCAGGGGTCCTCAAACTTTTTAACCAGGGGGCCTTGGCACGGATGAAGTGGCAGGCAGTCATCTGCAGCTGCTTGGTTTCCCCCCCAACCCCCATCGGGGGTGTGTGTGTGTCTGTAAATACCGGGGGCTGGACTGAGGACCCTGGGGGGCCGTATCCAGCCCACAGGCCGTAGTTTGAGGACCCCTGCTCTGTGGTATGGAGGATGATGGCTGAAATATTATGCATGATATCATGCACCAGCCTCTGGGAAGATCAAGCAATACAATGGACTGTTAAAGACTACACTGAGAGCAATAGATGGTGGGACCTTCCTCATCAACATCCTTAATGTCAAGGCTCAGGCCCTGCTGTGGACGCTTTTTGGAAACTGACACAAACCAGCTGGTCTCGCAGTCACCTCTGCTACCCAGTCTTTCTGATGGGTTCATGCTTGGAAGAATAGAGCTCTGGGCATCTGCTTATAAACTGGGCTTGTGGTACAGCCCACACTCAGTTGAAGTTGAATGTTGAGACCTGTGGAGACTGTTCCAGGTCAGCTGGCAAGCCTGGTGCCCCCAGCTCTGTGTTCTGGAGCTCAGGTTCAGGTGTCATTTTCATGGAGACCTGGTGGACCATGTTGGATGTCTGGCCAGTTAGTTTTTGAGAGTGCCCTTTGACCTGCCTAGCTTTAACTGGGTAACTGTACACAGTAGCTAATAATGACCTGATTTACAAGTCTGCTGTTAACAATTTTTTTTGCCTTACTGTTGGCAGAAGTTTAAGCTCTCTGGAAGTTTCTCTCCCAGCAGTGAAACTAAAGATTGAGGATCAGTGCCAATGTTCACAAAAGTAAACTGTTCAGTTTTATGTGATTCTATGAAGTTGGTGTTGAAATGCCTGAGAAATGTGTGTTTTCTACAATATGCTACACATGGCTTTAATTAAATAACAACTCCCCTGAAACACTATTTTTAGTCACAAATGCTAAAACAGGAGCATCAAGTGGTAATGCTGGCTATGAATTGCTTTGAACCAGATTGTTTTTAGCTTCAGGGAAGCTGTGTTGTTCAAAGTCTGTTCCAGTCTTTGGCCATATTATATTGGGAACAGATTCTACAAACAGAGAGAAAAAGAAGTGCTCCATAGCACTGCCTTTTGCTTTGGAGCGACCATCAGATCTCTTCACTACTTTGGAGATGATAAATTCTTAGACCCAAGAATCGTCTCCGCTTTGTTCTGGGACTGACACTGATAGGTTTGTTGTCTTCAGCTCCTCCTGCCTCAGAGACAAGCTGGGGCTGCTCCTATCTGCATTTGTGGTCTCTCCCCAGGGGTGCAGAAAGGCCTATGCTACATCTCTTTCACACACCTTACTTGCAGGATGGTGCTGATCATTCAGTTTCAGCTCTCATGAGGAGAAATGGGTGCCAGGTTTACTATTTTAGAGAAACAAATGCCTAATCCATCCTTTTGCATTGGTGCATGCAGACTCAGGCATTGCCTGCTGCCTTATATAATCTGATTTCTGTTTTAAAGCTTTGCTTTGCAACTGTTGTTACTTAGCTTTCTTTTGCTTTTGTTGAAGGCAGAGATTATGGCAGGATCAAATGATTCAAGAAGCTGAGGACCGCAGCAGAAGTTAGAATGCCTTTGCCTTAATCTAGTTGTGCTTTCTCTTATCCCTGGCCACTACACAGATCCCCATTCAGCTAATGCTCAGCTGTTATGTCAGGAGTGCTGCCACCTGCCCAGTCCTGGTATCTTAGAATCATTTCATTTAGAATCATAGAATCATTTAGGTGGGAAAAGACCCTTAAGATCATTGAGTCCAGCCATAAACCTAACACTGCCAAGTCCACCACTAAACCATGTCCCTAAGCGTCACATCTACGCATCTTTTAAATACCTCCAGGGATGGTGACTCAACCACTTCCCTTGGAAGCCTGTTCCAATGCTTGATAACCCTTTCAGTGAAGATTTTTTTTTTCTAATAACCCATTTAAACCTCCTCTGGCACAACTTGGGGCTGTTTCTTCTCACCATATCCCTTGTTACTTGGGAAAAGAGACTGTCACCCACATCCCGAGCTGATGAATGTCACCGGTTGCCTCCAGCATAAACAAATGGGCCACCTCACAAATTATTAGCCTGGAAAATAGCTTATGTATCTTAATGGCATCCTAAAGATGGGCTTTTTTATTTAGATCTTCTCCAAGCTCACAGACTGGTCAGGTATAAAAGTTGCAAATATTAAGTGAAGACCCAGAAGTAGCTAAATGCATGATGCAGCAACATCTACTCCTTAATATAAGAAAAGGCAAAATAATGATTAATGCCACTAACATTGTCCAACATTTAAAAGGGTAGCATTTCTACTGCTCAGCCAACAGTTGAGTGGTCCCACCCCACCTTTTCCACTTCTTCAAGCAGAAAGACCAAGTTCCCCAGCAGTGCTCTGTCCCACCTCTTCCAGCAGCAGTGACTCTGCCCCAGTCCTGGAGAGCTGCATTTGGTTTTGCTTATACCTCTTTTAGGCACCCCTGGAAATGCTCTTGACTGTGACAAAAGCTTGGACTGTTGTTTGTTTGAACTGTCTGGTATGCACCTGAATTAAAATGTTGTTTATTTCCTAAAAGGCAGGCTTTAAGACAAATACTTGAAACAAATGTTTGTGTTGGCTTCATCTTTCTGTCTCTTGCCAATGCAAATAGTTTTTCTGTGTAGCTGAGGATGCACTATTACATTTTAAAATAGTTATGTTACAAACTGAGTGTGGTACTTTTACTCTGAAGTATCTGGGGAGGATAAAAAAGGAAAACTAGTCTTATTTTTCAGGCACTTATAATTGTACATACACTTAATTGCTGTTGTGACTGTTCTGTTTTTCCCACTTGCATGTACTGATGGGCTCTGACTGCTCAGTGGAGAGAAGGAATAAAAAATATCTGCCCTATATTTTAGATTTTATTCAGTGTCTGTCTGCACTGCTTGCCAAAGGGGACACTAAATAACTCATGATGTACTCTAAATGAATGGGAGGTGCAATAATCCCAAAATGCTGTCTGATTTCCTTCCCCTAATAAAGTAAGTTCTCCTACACATCTTAGCATACTGACTGCTGCAGAGTCCCTACCCAGTCTTTGCATTATTGCTTGATCTTTCTGCGTTCCAGTAGTTAGTGTCAAAGACTAGGTTTAAAATAGATATTCTTTTTAGGACTAATATCTTCTACTTTTGCTGTTAAGACAGAGTCATTTCATACTGTTGGGTCTCATATGACAGGTTTCCTTTTTCCCAGTTCACAGAGAAAAGAAAATCTACTTCAAGTTTTGGTGTAATGCATTTAATTCAAGTGATAGCACCTCAACCTGTTTAAATCTGAAGATTCTAGTTCAAACCTAATGTATTGCCCAAGGTGGCCACTGTCCCAGCATGGGGAGATGCTGCTCCTCTCCCAGGACTAGTGATTCTGGGATCAGTCTCTAGACCATTTGTGGATTGGTTGTGATCAGCAGAACATCAAGACATTTTCACCATCACTATTTGTAGACATGGAGTAAGCACCTCCATAAGGGAAATGCAGTTACAGCATGTCCATTGACATCATAGCAGTCATCCAGCCTAGGGACTCTGAATGCTATGATGATGCTTTACATATTCATAGAGTTTGCCTACCTCTGTATATGGGATGGCCATGTGCAAAATTCATACTTTGACATCCCTGACAGAAGTGCTTTTCTGCCCATATGGATTACAACACATGCACATGATATAAAGTGAGTGTCTCTTCCTTGCCCTGTTTAGAAGTGAAGACAGTCTGCAGTGTTTCAGCTGAAGTTTTAATATGTTGCTTTTATTTTCCAAGGCCTCAGTAGAACAGCCAAATCTGTTTAACTCATTTCCTATTTTGATCTGAACAACACTTGCTACTCTGCTAAAGTTTTTAATTTTTAATTGTTTAAAATTAGCATCTAAATTAGCATGAGCTTTTTCATGGACCCAACAGAAGTAATGTTAGACCATAGTGAACATTGAAGAAAACCAGCTTTTCTAGTGAATGTGTAAGGAGGAACTTGCTTACACGTTGTGCCTTCATAGGTAAGTTAAACTGGTATGAGCTGAATTTAAACCTCTATATTTTTATCAGTGTAAGTACTTTTGTGAATGGACTCTTCTTGTACAAAGATATAGTCATTTTCTGTTTATCTGATATAACTTCCAAAACTATTTAATCCAAATAAACAAATACACAAATACACAAATATTCACTCATATTTGGAATAAGGGTTGTCCAGATGGAAAGTCATATAGACACCAATATTATTGATATTAATGAAAAAAAATCTTCCCTGGAAACAAACCATGCATCTTTCATGACTTAAAAAAGCATGTATTAAAATATTAATGGATGAGATTAAAATGTGAAAGTTTTCATGCTCTACAAACATATCTTTTTGGCAAATTTGATAGGTTGTATCTTTATCAGAAATCTGTAAGTAATCTGACATATTTTTCCTTAGAAATGACAGTGTAAATATTCCATGTTGTATTCAAGAGCAAGAAAACTTCTCCATGCTAAGCTTTTCACATACCTTTCAGGGCAGTGTTAGTTCATTGCTGGTATCATCTAATAATAACAGAGAAAATAGCAACTGAGATGCAAGACTTGAAATAGTCTGTGACAGGCATTGAACCAGAGCCTTCATAAACCTTTTTGCTGTGGGGCCACCAATGAATAATCCTGGAAACTCACAGGCCTGAGCCTTTGCATTTATTCTTGAAGAAAAGATTGGAACTGTTAGAAGAAATGTCTCCTAGACGTTGCTACCTATAACCCTCATTAATAAGAAACAAAACTGATTACTTTTTTATTGATTATCAGATTAAAGCATTCACATATAAAGGATGGTATGAGTTTCATATTCCAAATCCTGCTGTCAGAATAGGCAGATACAAACATTTCCATGACCTTTCAGGCTTCAGAGGAAATGTATCAGTAGCACTGGAGAACTGTATGACTTGTTCTTGTTCTTGAAAATTCAACCCCAAAAGAACAAAATAGAGGTAAAACTGCAGTAGTCACAAACTGTGTGAATACAAGCATTTTGTTTTTCTTATTTCATTTGTTGCTGGTTTTGTTGTTTTAAATTAGCAGTCTAAACCAGATTAAATTAGTTTTTCCCTAGGTTACTCTTTCTCTCTCCTTTGGTTACTGAGGGAGTCAAAATGCCCAGCTCTATAACTAGTAATAGTTAAAGCTAAATAAATTAAAGTCAATTTAACCACCTTTATTTTTGATCATTGTTGAAAAGATCTATAAAGTAAAGAAAGGTAGATACTCAGGATGCAAATTTCAAATTTGTGGGGGTTTTGGACTTCTTTTTGGTCACATCTGTATTATTGAATAATTCCCTTTTCAGGTTGTGGCAATCTTCTCTCATTTTGCTGGAGGAATAAGGGGGAAATAAAGAATAGGAGGCAGGATAGGATGAACTGAAATGTCTCAAGGAGTTGGAATTTTGTAAGTCATCATGGGGAAGATGAATTGGTAGGCAAAGGGCAGGTAAGATGGTCAAAGGTGAATATAAATAAATGGGATGGTTCCACAATTTATCATGTGGCTATCACCTGTACATATGCAATATCTGGCAATGATCTTGTCCTTGGATCTGGTTACACTGTTTGTATATCCAGAAAGACATAAGCCTGTAAATAGGTGTCTACTCTTTCTTATGCTAATCTCCTGGGTCACTTACACTTCAGAGTAAGTAACAGGATAACTGCATCATAACTTTTAGCTACTATCGTGCTTAGAAATCACTAAAGCTGGTCAGCTCATTACTCTGAAATCTTTTAAAACAGCAAATCAGTTTAGAAAGACTAGCACTGAAAAATCTCTAAGAATGGGCACAGTTATACAGCAGGGCTAGTGTGGCATATGAAGGCATGGACTCAGGTTGTGGTGCAACCAGAGATGTTTTCTTGTGCAAAGAAGGTCATATTTCTATCTCTGAGCCTGGATACAAATTCCAGCTGTATGTTACACCAGGCTCAGGGCAGAAGCCATTCATGCAGTTACATAGCCATATATGGTTATAAACAGGCAAAGACCTTTTGGCCAGATAAACATGTTTCTTTCCTTCATAAGGCCCAGCTGTTTTCTTGCTTCCCACTGGTAACAATCAGAGAGTCTCCATCCTCTCCTCTCCCACAGGCTAGTACTGAGCTGGTTTGGGGACTGTAGTCTTTTCTAAGAGAATTTATAAAACACTGCTGTAGAAATATGCTAATTTTTTTTGTTCTTTGTCTCATATTTTGAATTTGAAATGTTATTTAGTCATTGTCTATAGGCAGCAGAACTATCTTTAATAATAAAGCCCTACCAGTATCTCAAAATCTCCCAAGTATCTGAAAAATATTTAGTTCTAATCAATTCAAACATTCATTTTCATTTGTCTTTAATAGCTAATACTAGAATTAGCATAATATCAAATTAAAAGCTATCTAGAATGAAAATAACTTAATTTTTATTTTAAAAGTAAAAAACCAGAATGTTTTATCATTACTATTGTTCAATTCCAAATTCAAAGAAACAGTAAATTTTCAGAAATTTTTTATGTATCATGTATTGAGTTTGCATGGCAAGATTTTGGTAGTGGGACGGCTACAGGGGTGGCTCCTGTAAGAAGCTGCTAGAAGCTTCCCCTATGTCCAAGAGAGCCAATGCCAGCCAGCTCCAAGACAGACCTGCTGCTGGCCAAAGCTGAGCCAATCAGTGACAGTGGTAACGCCTCTGTGATAACATATTTAAGGGGGAAAATAAACCATACAACACCAGCAGCAGCTGGAAGAGAGGAGTAAGAATACATGAGCATCACAACTCTGCAGACCCCAAGGTCAGTGAAGAAGGAGGGGGAGGAGGTGCTTCAGGTGCTGGAGCAGAGATTCCCCTGCAGCCCATGATGAAGATCATAGTGAGGCAGACTGTCCCCCTGCAGCCCATGGAGGTTAATGGTGGAGCAGATATCCATCTGCAGCCCATGGGGAACCCTATGCCAGGGCAAGTGGATGCACCTGAAGGAGGCTGTAACCCTGTGGGAAGCCTATGCTGGAGCAGGGTCCTGGCAGGACCTGTGGACCTATGGAGAGAGAGGACCCCACGCTGAAGCAGGTTTGCTGGCAGGGGCTTGCGACCCCATGGGGGACCCACGCTGGAGCAGTCTGTTCCTGAAATACTGCATCCTGTCAAAGGGACCCATGATGGAGCAGTGTGTGAAGATCTGTAGCCCATGGGAAGGACTCGTGTAGAACTATCTCCTGTGGGAGAGAACCCACTCTGGAGCAGGAGAAGAGTGTGAGGAGGTAGTAGCGGCAGAGATGTGTGATGAATTGACCTCAACCCCCATTCCCTGTCCCTCTGTGCCACTCGGGGCAAGGAGGTAGCAAAAATCGGGAGTGAAGTTGAGCCTGGGAAGAAGGCAGGGGTGGCGGGAAGGTGGTTTAAGATTTGTTTTTTATTTTTATTGCCCTACTCTGATTTGATTGGCAATAGATTAAGCTAATTTCCCAAAGTCAAGTCTATTTTGCCCATGACGGTAATTGCTGAGTGATCTCTCCCTGTCCTTATCTCAACCCACAAGCCTTTTGTTATATTTTCTCTTCCCTGTCCAGCTGAGGAGGGGGAGTGATAGAGCAGCTTTTGTGGGCACCTGGCATCCAGCCAGGGTCAATCCACCACAATCATTAAGCAAAAGCTGAATTTGTAAAAAAAAAAAAAAAAAAAAAAAAAAAAATCAAATCTGTATAGTTCTGATCCTCACTGAAAATATGCTTATTGACTTGCATGGATTTTTAATGAAGTACAGTAGAATCCAAAATCTAAATATTTTACTTTTGTTTCTTTCTCATTGTGGAGCATGTGGAACTGTCATGGATAAATGAACCCCAAATTAATTAGACATTTAAAATAGAAATCTGACCTCTAAAGGATAAGGTACAAAGAACCAAGAAAGATGTTGAAACTATGCTGCCAGATGACCGTACTTCACCCAGTTACTCTTACTGTCCCGCACATGAGCTGTTTTATTAGTAATTCTTGCAGTGATTGTACTACTTCCTGATCCGGGGAAGAATCAAAATATCTTTCATACAGAGTTATAGTTTCATACTCCCTTGTCTAGTTGATACTAGGAAGTAAAGCTGTCCATAACAGGGTTTTGAATAGTACTAAGATATTATAACACTGTTTCTAGGATAAGTCTCTTTGTAAAATATATTCTACTTTCAAAACTTTGGGCTGGAATTTCCAAAGCCCAAGATCCAGTCCACAAAAATTTCTCTGAGAGCTGAGCACTAAGATCCTATAGGTTATAATTACAAAGGTCCCCAAAGATGATCTAGGAATAACTGGCTATCTGCATAACCCAGGTTATGTAGGGAGCTCACAGGAAAACTTTGTAAAATGCCCAGGCACACATCCTGAATGCACCACTACAGTCAGGCTCCTGGTGTAGTGAAGATAGGCAAGACTACATCTTCTCTGGAGAACATCTAACGCCACATGAGGACATGTAAGCCTTGTTTAGTTGTTTAGACAGAGAAGAATATTGGTACTGAGCGCTGTCACAGAATACCCCTTGTAGATGACTCCAGGTGTATAGCTTCCTTGGAAAAATCTACCCAGAGCTGTAGATAAACATTTAGATACAAGTCTGTTTGGGCAACTGCCATGCTCCAACTTACTGGGATAAAAAAAAAATAAAAAATTTCAATTTATTTATGGAATCATTCCAGTTTAGAAAAAGTCAAGAGAACATAGCAAAAAAATGGTAGAGTTCCTCCTATCAGGTAGTACTATTTCATAACTGTCTTGGTTTTGGCTGGGATGGAATTAACTTTCTTCTTAGTAGCTAGTACAGTGCTGTGTTTTAGCTATGATGTGAGAACAATGCTAATAGGACACTGATGGTTTTAGTTGTTGCTGGGTGATGTTTATACTAAGTCAAGGGCTTTTCAGTTTCTTGGACCTTGCCAGCCAGAGGGCTGGAGGGGCACAGGAAATTGGGAGGGGACACAGCCAGGACAGGTGACCCAAACTAGCCAAAGGGGTATTCCATACCATATGACGTCATGCTGAATATAGAAACTGGGGGAAGAATAAGGAAGGGGGGGATATCCAGCATTATGGCATTTGTCTTCCTGAGTAACTGTTATGCGTGATGGAGCCCTGCTTTCCTGGGGATGGCCAAACACCTGCCTGCCCATGGGAAGTGGTGAATGAATTCCTTGCTTTGCTTTGCTTGCATGTGCGGCTTTTGCTTTACCTATTAAATTGTTCTTACCTCAACCCTTGAGTTTTACATTCATTTCTGATTCTCCTCCCCATCCCTCCAGGTGGGGGGGAGTGAGCAAGCTGCTGCGTGGTGCTTGGTTGCCGGCTGGGGTTAAACTATGACAGTCCATTCTGGAACCCAATGTGGGGCTCGAAGGATTGAGATAACGACAGGTCTAATCAGACTGTGTTAGATTAAATTGTTTGCAGTATTCATTGTATTAGATTAATAATAATTGGCTACAATGCTGGCTTCTCTGCTTTTGAATTTGCTGCCCATCATCCCAGGGTTGAATTGTCTTGTTTATTTACAGTATGTGCTCCCTTTTGTGTTGTTTTTTTTCTTTGGGACATGGGATAAAGTTATTACAGTGTTGTACTATATAGTACTACTTTATAATATGATGGACTTGTTGGTTATGAAACCAATCCATTCTGTGTACTTGGTGTTGTCACCTCTGTGTGTCTGGTGGCCCCTGAGGGGGAATGCCAACAACCGTACCTTTGGCTTTGTTTTCCCAGAGAGTCCGGCCTATGGGTGGGGTCCACACCTCCCCCTTCTCCTCAGGGCTAATTAATTAAACATTTAGGATTTTAGGAGACTCTTGAGTATCTTCGGTCCGCTTGAAGCCCCATAGTGTCAGTCCTGAACCTAGTGATAGGAATACTGAATGCAGTTTTCATGTCCTGGAACTGGTGGAATTCTAAGCGTCTAACTAGTGCTCCAGCCCCTGCGGCAGCTGCTGAAGTTGCTCTGGCCCCCACTCCAGCCCCCACAGCCATTTCTGCAGCTACTCTAGCCCCTGTGGCAGGCATTCCAGCTACTTTAGCCCCTGAAATGAGTGATGCAGAAGACCGACTGGTATCAGTGTTAGTGGCCCATGTAGATAAGAAGAAATGGAAACAGAAAGCAGCTCGTTTGGGAAATGAGGATGAAGGAGCAGGCCCATCACAGGAACAAGATGAAGAAAGCTGTTGGGGTCTTCAGTGGGTCTGCAGACGAGTTAGTTGACCTCAAAGACTTAGTCGTGTACCTTTAAGACAGCCACAAATTGTCAGGTATGTAAACAGGATGTGAAGAACCGGAACTTAGAACCGCAGCATACAGGCACCTACAGCAACAGCAAATAGCAAGCAAGAAGAAGGACACAAAAACCTATCAGGCTCTGGCACATGTACTATCTAAGATATATAAGAAATTTGTATAAACAATAAAGGCCATTTTGTCACTTTGTCCGAACCCAGCCACGCAGACATAGTGTTTTTTCAGTCCGCCTCGACCTGCATCACCACAGAAAGCAAACAAGAGGTAACCTCTCAATCCCTATCTCTGAGTGAACTGTGGGATATGCAGAAAGATTATGCCTATAAACCAGGTGAACACATTATCACCTAGTTGCTTCGATGCTGGGGTAACGGGGATCATAGTATAGACTTGGAGGGTAGGGAAGCCAAGCAGCTGGGATCACTTGCTAAAGAAGGGGGCATTGACAGGGCAATTGGAAAAGGAGTGCAAGTCATCAGCCTCTGGAAGTGACTTCTGTCAAGCATTAAGGAAAGGTATCCCTACAAGGAGAATTACATGTCGCCCAACCAAGTGGACTGCAATAGAGAAGGGTATTCATTACTTGAGGGAGTTAGCTGTTGAAAGAGATGATCCATTATAACCTGAACGATCCACAGTCACCCACAGATCCTGATGAAGTCCAATGCACATGACCCATGTGGTGGGAATTGGTACAGAGCGCACCATCAGCGTATGCCAACTCATTGGCAGTAATGGGTTGGTCAGACACTGCACCACCAACAGTGGATGAAGTGATTCATCAGCTCCAAGACTATGAAGATAGTGTCTCTACCTCCATCATCTTAGCTGTACAGAGACTGGTCCGCCAGCTCTTAACAAGAATATGTCCTAATTTCCACCATACAGACTCGCATCTCAGCTATCAACCGTAGACACTCTTCTGTTTGGAGGGGAGAATGTAGAAAATACACACCACAAAGTACTCTTGTGGTTTTATCTGCAAGACCACGGAGAGGACATGAGGAGGTGGGATAGGAAACCTACCTCAGTTCTGGAGGCATGAGTGCGTAAACTACAAGGAAAAACAGTCACAAATAAGGAGTCTTCCAGGAAGGTTGCTGCTCCACTCTCCAGAGGACAGTAACCCAGACAGAGGGCTGACTACTCTTGATCCTGTGAAAAGGAATTCTTACTCCTTCTGACAAGACATAAGTGAGCAGAACCACTCCACACTACATCCATTTTGCACCACTTGCCATCCTAGCAGGGAGTCCCTAGACCAGCATTAGAGGGACCCTGTCTCCGGCCAGGTGGAGGCCAGGGATAACCGGGTTTACTGGACTGTGTACATCTAATGGCCTGGCACATCAGACCCACAGGAATATAAAGCTCTAGTAGATACACCTGCACAGTGTACTTTAATGCCATCAAGCTATGAAGGGGCAGAACCAATTATTATTTCTGGAGTGACAGGGGGATCGCAACAGCTAACTGTATTGGAGGCTGAAATAAGCTTGACTGGGAATGAGTGGCAAAACCATCCCATTGTGTCTGGCCCAGAGGCTCCATGTATCCTTGGCATAGACTATCTTAGGAGAGGATATTTCAAGGATCCAAAAGGATATTGGTGGGGTTTTGGTACAACTGCCTTGGAAACAGAGGAAATTAAGCAGCTGTCTACTTTGCCTGGTCTTTCAGAAGACCCATCTCTGGTGGGGTTACTGAAAGTCAAAGAACAACAGGTGTCGATTGCTACTACCATGGTGCACCGGTGGCAATACCGCACCAACCGAGACTCCCTGATTCCCAACCGTTGAGTTTTACATTCCTTTCTGATTCTCCTCCCCACCCCACTGGGTGGGGGGGAAGTGAGCAAACGGCTGTGTGGTGCTTGGTTGCCAGCTGGGGTTAAACCACAACCATCTGCAATAGAAATAAAACAAAAATGATTGGTTTATTTAGGCACCTGATTCAGCAAGCCTTCAGCCTGGTTCTTGGAGCACTGTTCGATTTTCAGTTCTGTTGTAATCCTTCATCATTGTTATAAATCAGACCTGAGGCTCTACCTAGGAAATCTGAGGTTGTGTACACAGAAAAACAATATTATGCCCAGCAGCCATACATGGCCATGTGCCTGCTTCATCCACAGTACAGCTATGTGTCAGAAATATCAGCTGGCTGTAGTTATTCAGAGTGTTTCCCTCAAAGACCATCCTTTGTCTGCTGGATTTCTCTGCTTCCTTTACAACATAGCTTCCAACCTGCATGGCAGAAGCAGGGGTTTAAAGGTAGAAGCTCTATTTCACTTAAAATAATCTTTTTTTTTTTTTCCCCCAGATCACTGACATGTAGAATATATGTCAGAAGTCTTTTGCAATAAGCACTCGGTATATAATCACATACATTTGAATCTTAAGATCATCACAGATCTCAGCATTTAAGCATAACCTCCTATATCCAGACAAAAAGGCTCCTTGTTTGACATGTCATTGACAAAATAAGCATAAGCAGTGTGTATGTGTTTTTTAGAGCATCACACATCCATTACTCTCTCAGAAAATAAATTAAAATCCAGCTAAACAAAATATAGTGAGTAGACAATTTACTCACTGAAGATAGGTGAAAATATTAAACTGGTAAATGGAATAGAACAGAACAGTTTATTGGTGTCATTTTTTATATTTGTTTAATATTAGGGGAAATCTCAGGAACATATTTAAACAACAATAAGGCAGAAATTCTCAAGGAAAAAAAAATCATATATATCCTAATATACGGTACCTTCCCTAGCTAATAAATCAGTAAAATAAAAATTGTTTTTACACATTCTATTTGGCAACAGTTGTGAATCTGTTCCTCTCTGATTTTGTGTCCTTAATGACCAAAATGATGCAAATTAATTTTATATTCCTTTCTACAGCTAGAGAGGTTTTAAGTAGTAGTCATTATTTTTCTCATACATATGTAAAATTCGCATGTTGAAATAGGCATTTAAAAGAGAAATACTCTGGTTTTATCTGAAATAAAAAATAAATCTCTCATACTTTGCAACAAAAAAAAAGGAAAAAGGATCTTGTATTAGAAGCCTCAACCTAGTAAAATCCCTTTCTCCAACTATGATGCACTGCTGGTTTTCTGTATTTTCCTGAAAATAGAAACTTTGTTTGATTTATTTGTCATGACTCTGGCTCAGAGAAGAGAGAGACCCTTTGAAGTCGATTACTCCATCAAGCTTAAGATTTCATACCACAACAAACCTTTTTGTACTGATAAACAGTGAGACAATAAAGCTCTGAGACACGGTGTTTCCCTTCACATTAAAGTGAGGATTTGCAACATAAGTATGTGAGGGACATAGTTTATATACTCTCAAGAAGCAGACATTTCTTTTAATGGCAGATTATCCCTGTTTCTATTTCCTGGAGTGAAGACCTCGCAAATTAATGTATCTGTCATCTGAGTTTTCAGAGAGACATTATGGCATTTTAAAATATTAATATGAGAGTACATTTAGCTGAAAGTAGCTAGTCTGGTAGTCTCTTGTGGCTGCTATACAGGTCACCAGAGACTTCTTGTTTCTCAAGGAAAATGATTTACTCTAAGTGTATCATTAAGATATACTTTTTGGAACTTATGATAGTGCTTTCTTACAAAGTTATACCTTTTCTATAAAAATTTAAGCATTTCTATGCTATTTTCCCCCTTCATACTGTTCCTTAAAAACCTGGCAAATTGAAAGTGCCACCCCCTGTGCTGCAATAGTGGGTCTGTGTTGAACACTGATCAGCTAGGACTGGATGTCACATCTTGTTATAACTACATAGCTGAAAAATTTCCTAGGAGATTTGAAAAGAACAGAAATTATTCCTCCGATGTAAAAAGAAGGAAGGAAGGAAGATAATCTCAAATGCAGTAAATGTCTAGATGCAAGAAATGGAAAAATATTAATCAAAAGCATAGATACCAACAGATCAACTCAAGAAGTTTCCTATTACAGAAAACCTAATAGTGAATACATAGTAATGTTTGTTTCACATTTTCTTCTGAATGACAGATGATACCAAGGGTGAATTTATGACCTTCAGAACTTCTAGAGGAGTGTCATCAGCTCAGCTTAGTGTTATTAAAAAAGTCAAGAAAGTATACAGATCTCATTTCTATCTGCTGACATTGTATTAGATTTGGCACTTTCACATTCATGTACAAACACACACACAGATAGTCTTGTGCCTTTTCACAACTGGCAAAGAGCCTGTTGTTCTTCCCACAGAACCATTCTTTGGACATCATGGAGACAGCTAAGTCATGAAGTCATCACAATGAGCTTGTTTTCTGGAGGCCAGACCTATTGCCAGCTAAAATCAGTGTTCAACTTCACCAGTGCAGGATCATGACCTGTAAGATTAGAGGAGTTAACTTAAATACTGGTCTTTGTTTTCTGTCTTGAATTATTCAAGCCTAATCAGATCTAAACCAAAGCAGCACTGTAATATATTAGCTGAAGTGCAGTCTTTCTATATTTATAGCACTACATTTGAAGCATGCCTGGCAGATTTCACCTCCATTTCATTAGTCTATTTTAGTTTAGTCATGTACAGAAGGAGAGAAATTGAGTTAATACTTGAATTTGAGCAAGAAACTGAAGCCTCAGAGAGAGTGTAGTGAGTTCAGTGGTACAGCATAGCACTTGCACAAACAATGCATCTCCAAGAAGACCACCAAAACTCAATTAAGTATTTTTTAAAAAACCTTCCATTTCTAGCATAGTTTAAAGCCATGTTCATAATCAGGGGTAGACGCTAAAATGTTGACAAAGAACACAGTCCCCTTAGCTTCAAATGAATCATGGAATCATGTAGAGGGATTTTTAAAGGACAAGGACATATGTTACCATTGTCTGGGTTGGACAACCCAGGCCTGTTAGTTGAAGCTGCAGAGCAGCTTTAAATTGTCCTGGGAACAAGCAGGGTGAGAAAGAAAACAAGCTATGCACAAACAAGAAGCCAGGTGCAGAGCAAGTCCTGGGAACCTTGGAATCAACACACTCTCATCGGCACACTCTGGTCAGGTGCCTGCAGCATGCCCACCAATCACCGACACGGACGCCCGCCCGCGTGACCAGAAACATTTATCCAATCACCTGTGTGTAAAGTCGTGTGAGCGGTCGGTTTAAGTTATAAATATGACCTGTTTGTTTAATAAAGTGAGCATGGCATGTAGCCATATTGGTGTGATTGTCGTGACTTGGCCGACTCTCCACGGGGGACCCTCTTCATCTGGCTCCCGAACAGGGACCCATTTAGTCGCTTAAATGCTGTTCACTTAAATGCGGAAGTCTCCGTGCATTGGACCCTAAGGGAAGTTGTCCGATTAGGGAGCTGGAGGTCGGAGGCGGGCGGAAACTGGAAGGCGAAAAGCGGAGTCCAGAGTTCGGTGTGGAGCTGCAGATCGCACCCCCGCCAGAGGTAAAACTGCGACGAATAAAGTGCGGCAGGGCTCCCCGCTGATTTCCTCTCTGTGAGAGGGGGGAGCACTAAGGAAGACTGCGACAAGTGCGGCAGGGCTCTCCGCTGATTTCCTTTCTGTGAGAGGGGGGAGCTCTCAGGAAGACTGCAATGGAATTAGACGCGGCAATTAAACTTTTAACTGGTATCCTCTTTAAGAGAGGGGAGAGCATTAAAGAAACAGAAGTGGAGGCTTTAGCTCACTGGGCACGAAAAAAGGATAAGATTCCTGAACCCGCGTTATTGCTTAGTATTACGAAATGGAGAGAAGTGGGAAATATCCTCTGGGATACTACGATCGAGGGAGGTAAAGAAGGAAAAGAAGCTAAAGCGTTAGGAGCTACATGGCGGTCTATAATTAACACTCTGGAAACTATGAAGGCGGAAAAAAAAGTAGCGGCAGCAGCTATAGAAGCGTTGGGAGGAGATGAGGTAGAAAAGCCAATAGAGCAGAAGGGTGATTCACCTAAGCCTTCTCTCTTGCTACATATTTTGGAGTTGGGCATGCTCGTCCTATGAAGGGTATGTCACCCTCTGCGTGTTCAACAGTACAGGAGTTTTTAGATAAGACAGCAGACAAACCGGAAGTTACTCCTCGGGGGTCTGTTGTAAATGAGCCAAAACCGGAATGGCCTGTTGAGCCTCCCCAGGATAGAGGAGCAACGAGTCCTGCTGCACCAATTGGAGCTGTGGGTGGAGCAAGGCCAAAATGGAGGGTGGCTACAGCTCGTAGGTCAAATCGGGGGGGCGGGGGGGGCAAAAGCACCGTCCGATGTCATATCCTCCTCTTCCTGAAACATCATCGGATGAATTTAAGGAAGAAGGTGGGGAGAAACTTTGTGATAACAATACAGAGAAATCCTTACAGGAGGTAATAGATAAATTAAGAAACCTGGAAAAGCGAGTTGAAATGACCCTGCCAACTACTTCAATACCTGTAATTCCTCCAGTTAACCCAACTACACCTCCGATGCTGAACTCGACAAAAGATCCAATTCTACAGCGTTGGTCTGGTGGTGTTTGTGATGCTATTTTGGAGGGTGATTGGCAGGTGACCAGCTCGTTACCTTGTCCAGTACTGATTATTAATCTTGATGCACATAACTGGGACATGATTTATGGAAGATTAATGATCGGATTTTAGCGATGGGAGTGTTGCAACCTGCTCTTCCACCTTTTATGATGATCCCTCAGATTTGGCAAATTGTTGTGATAGACTTGAAAGACTGTCTTTTTCACGATTCCCTTACACCCTGATGACATGCAAAGAGCCTCACTAAGGATGATTTGCAACCGTTCCAATACTGGTTGCATGACACCGAAGCCAACAGTCCTCGAACTTGTTCACCAGAACAGCGGGCTGCCCTAGAAGTTGTGTCCTGCAGGATTCAGACTGGCTGGTGTGGTTGCCAAATGGCGAATCATCCGTTATCTTTTTTGGTTTGTAATGTTGCCACTTCACCTTTTGCCCTTATTTTGCAATGGCAAAAGAAAAAGGGGGAAAATATGGAGATCGTTTTAGAGTGTTTGCTTTTGCCATTGCAACCCAGACATTGTATTTTAAGTCGCCCTGAAGCAGTAGCGGCCTTGGTGAGAAAAGGAAGAGACAGGATTGTTGAAATTGATGGGACTGAACCGGTAGATATCAGTATTCCAGTCCGTGGTGATGGTTATGAGTGGCTCCTGAGACATTCAGCAGCCATACAGGAAACCTTGATGGGCTATACAGGTGTTGTACACAACAACCGGCCAAAAGGAACGCTCTGGAAGATGTTAGAACATTACAAGTGGACTGTGAGACCTTTATGTTCAAAAAGACCAGTTGATGGGCCAACGGTGTTCACAGATGCAGGACGAAAGATGAAGAAGGCTGCGTGTGTTTGGCAATCCGATAATCAGTGGCAGAAAGAAGTGATCACCGGTGAACCACGGGACAACCTTCAAACCTTAGAACTGAAAGCAGTGTGTTGGGCATTGGGAAGCCGGAACGACATACCTGTAAACATAGTATCAAACTCATCGTACGTAGTTGGTGTAGTACAGAGCACTGAAGATGCCTTGTTGAGAGAGACAAAGAACCAACATCTTGGTGAAATGTTTATACAACTGCGTAGTACTCTTTGACAGAGAAAACATGAATTTTGTGTTATGCATATTAGAAGTCATCAGTGGAACATTGGATTGGGTGAAGGTAAAGCTAGAGCTGATGAAGCAGTCAGCTGTCTGGCAATAACTCCTCCAACAAATAAGTTTGAAGAAGCTCGTAACAGCCACGAGATGTTTCATCAGAATGCAAAGTCTTTACATCGACAGTATCAAATACCCATAGCAGATGCAAAGGGTATTGTCCGCTCCTGTCCTCAATGTAGTCATCATGGACCTGGTTTAGGGGTGGGCACTAACCCAGAAGGTCTGAAGGCACTTCAGGTTTGGCAAATGGATGTAACACATGTACCTGACTTTGGGAAGCTTAAGTATGTGCATGTCACAATTGACACCTATTCTCATTTTATATGGGCCACTGCACAAACCGGTGAAAAGGCATTACATGTGGAGAGATGCTTAATGTCTTGTTTTGCTGTCATGGGAGTACCTGTAGAAATAAAGACAGACAACGGTCCAGCGTATAATAGTCAACGAGTTGCTAGGTTTATGGCAACTGGGGGAATTAAACACGTTAAAGGGATTCCTCACTCCCCAACGGGGCAAGCAGTTGTTGAAAGGGCAAACCGTACCCTGAAGGATTTGCTTCAGAGACAGAAAGTATGGCAGGACATAGATGTAACTAAACGGTTGACTAAGGTGTTGTTTACCTTAAACTATCTCTCCCTTATGGAGGATAGAGAGGGACCACCTGTTGTTATACATCACCAAACAGCACGAGGGAGCCAAACAACTACAGTTCCTGGTTTGAATGTTCTGTATAAAAATATGGCTTCAGGCGTATGGGAAGGACCTAATCCGGTGTTCTTTATCGGTAGAGGTTATTTTTGTATCTCCACAGATAAAGGACCTATATGGGTCCCTAGCAAGTTTGTGTGACCTGTATGTCAAGATCAGAAGACGGAAGAGAAGACTCAGAGCGAGCAGACAGAATAAACTGTCTATGTTTTAAGGGATGTAACCCGTGGGTATTGTGCCAATGTATGCTGTGTGGGGTAAAACGGTTCTGTAAGCCAAAGCTTAAATGTAAATGGTGTAAAGAGTGTATGTGTTTGATTAGTAACCGGGCATGAAGCAAGAGAAAACATATGACTAGTGTAATACCATGCTGATTGGAGACAGCATACATCATCAGAATCTGTGAAAGCACAGATTTGTGGGGTGGAATGTGAAAAAAAAAATTAAAAAAAAGGTGGAAATTGTAGGACTAAACATGTTTAAGTGGTGACTTGGTTTACGGTCTTGATGAATTTTTTACCCATGGGCCAAAGTATTTTTGACATCTTGCCTAGGACAAACATATGGGTGACATGGGCAAATATCACGGGAGTAACAGACTTTTGTTTAAGTCTGCAACAGGCAGACAACCCCTTTAGAGCTTGTTTAATTGGTATTCCCCTGCAAGAGAATGTAACAAAATTTGATGGTTTTTGGAATGTTAAAACAGTGGATCTGACTTCCAATCAGAATGGTACATGTATGAGTCCAAATGGGCAATATGTTTGGCCTTCTATGCGTAATGCAGCGTGGCAGAAGGCGGTTATTGAGAATTTAAATCAGCCACATCATTTACCTTGGTAGGAGTTAGACCTATTGGCTAGCGTTGTACCTGTTGAATGTGTTAATGTTACTGCAACTGGTATGGCAGACTGTACCCACATGTCATCACCACTTCAACCCGTGAATGGCACTGGAGTAATTTGGTTTGGTGACCCGTGGCAGTTATGGCTAACACATCAAGGTGAATGGGGGTTTTATACAGGGTTTCAAAATCTAACCGGTTCACCTATTTGGGGTGAATTGAAAACCGGGGGTTTCCATAAAGATGTATCAGGGGGTTATCAGTGTCCACCGGGAGTCTTTTTGATATGTGGGGACAGAGCGTGGCCAGGGATTCCTTTGTATCCTGTCGGTGGACCATGTTATTTAGGGCGTTTGACTTTGTTTGCTCCACATATGAAAGACTTATTGAAAATGGCTCAACAATCTCATAGATCACGGAGGGCACCGCGCACCTTTGATGAGACATGTAATGACCGAGTCGATCTGCAGTCTGTAACAGCAAATGTCCTAGCCTCCATATTTATGCCAGGAGCAATGGCTGCATTAAATGCTAAGAATATACGAAGGTTAGCGGGCTGGGGAGAGAAACAATTTAATCTTACATCACAGATTTTAAGTTCGTTATCGCTTGACGTAGATAGTGTTAGGCATGCTACATTACAAAATAGAGCTGCAATAGATTTTTTGTTATTAGCACATGGACACGGTTGTGAGGATTTTGAAGGGATGTGTTGTATGAACCTTTCCGATCATTCCGTATTGATGCACAAGAAGTTGTCACAACTGTAGGGAGACATGAAGCATATTCTTGCTGATGATAATCCCTTTGATGAATGGTTGAGAGGATTGAGGATAACAGGTTGGTTAAAGACGTTATTGATGGAAGGAATACGCTTTTTTATAATCATTATTATAATGCTTGTAGTTTTTAGCTGTACTTTTTCTTGTTTAAAGAGAGTAGTTTTTAACATAACCAGTCAGGCCTGGCTTGTGCAAAAGAAAAAAGGGGGAATTGTAGAAGAATCGCTGCAGAAGCGTGGCCATAGAATCCCTAAAGATCTGCACAATCCAGGCCTGGAATTAGAATTGTGCTGAAGCTGTTGTGCTGAAGTTAACAAGAAAGTGGCCTTGATCTATTCTTGAATCCTGAGGCCAAGTAACTTTGTTGTACTAACAGGCCGTGGCTGTAACAAGCTGCAGCTGTTAGGGAAGACAGGTGCAAGGCCAAGGGAGATAGGGAGCGGAATGGGAATAAAGGGAGTAACAAACCGCAAGGCTAAAACATAGCTAACGCAAATAGCTGCATGGATAGAATGCTTGTTCTAATCGTGATAATTAGTGGTGTGAGAGCAGCGCGTGCTTAGGGGCTAATAACCAATTATATGTTTGATTTGGGAACATGCTTATGTATTGAGGCTATATAAGAAGTGTTAGAAACCAATAAAGATGAGCAAGATGCATAACTCATATTGAGTAATTTCTTGACTCCGGCGGACCCGTCTCCCAACACTAACAGGTCAGAACTTCTACTGTTAATCATACTAAATCATTTTATATAATGCTGTCTAAAATATGTAGGTCCATTGATTTTGTATAGAGTCTTGAGTACTTGCGTTTACAGTGAGTCATCTATGCTGCTTTTGTTTTGAAATATTCTAGTTTGAGGCTACCTATATAGAAATGCTGAGTGAACAACTAGAATTTCTGAAAACAGTAGAAATTCATTATTTTAACTTGTAAATATGAAGAAATTGACTTGATAATCCTTAAAGGCTGAATGTTATTAATATAGAAGCCATGCAGGCTATGTTGTATAAGCACATTGCTCTGTATTACCTGTGGGATCTGATGATCACTGGAATCAAGGCAAAGACTTCAGCTGACTGTAAAAGTTAGAGCAGATATGGCTGTCATCTGTTTAAGGAAAATAAGCTGGCAATATTTTTAACCATCTTTAAGAATTCTGTTATGAAAGCAATTCATATATTTCTGTCTAAGTGATAACCCACTGGTTTCAGTTCTGTAGGACAGACCACATCTAAAAAAGGAAAAAAAGGAAGACCCAGGGAACTACAGGCCAGTCAGTCTCACCTCTGTGCCTGGCAAGATCATGGAGTATATCCTCCTGGAAATTATGCTAAGGCACATGGAGAACAGAGAGGTGATAGGTAACAGCCAACATGGCTTCAGTAAGGGCAAATTGAGCCTGACAAATTTGGTGGCCTTCTATGATGGGGTTACAGCATTGGTAGATAAGGGAAGAGTGACTGATGTCATCTACATGGACTCGTGCAAAGCATTTGACACTGTCCTGCATGACATCATTGTCTCTAAACTAGAGACATGGATTTGATGGATGGACCAGTCGGTGGATAAGGAATTGGCTGGATGGTCACACTCAAAGAGTTACGGTCAACAGCTCGATGTCCAAGTGGAGACCAGTAATGACTGATCTTCCTCAGGGGTCAGTATTAGGATGGGTGCTGATTTAACATCTTTGTTGGTGACATGGACAGTGGGATTAAGTTCACCCTCAGCAAGTTTGCCAACACCAAGCTGTGTGGTGCAGTTGACACGCTAGAGAGAAGGGATGCCATCCAGAGGGACCTAGACAGGCTAGAGAGGTGGGTCTGTGCAAACCTCATGAAGTTCAACAAGGCCAAGTGCAAAGTCCTGCACCTGAGTTGGGGCAATCCCAAACACAAGAACAGGCTGGGCAGAGAATGGATTGAGAGCAGCCCTGAGGAGAAAGACTTGGGGGTGTTGGTTGGCAAGAAGCTCAACATGGCCCAGCAATGTGCGTTTGCAGACCAGAAAGCCAATCGCATCCTTGGCTGCATCAAAAGAAGCGTGACCAGCAGGTCAAGGGAGGGGATTCTGCCCCTCTACTCCACTCTCATGAGACCCCACCTGGAGTACTGCATCCAGCTCTGGGGCTCCCAACATAAGGAGGACATGGACCTGCTGGAGCGAGTCCAGAGGAGAGCCACAAAGATGATCAGAGGGCTGGATCACCTCTCGCATGAAGACAGGCTGAGAGAGTTGGGATTGTTCATCCTGGAGAAGAGAAGGCTCCACGGAGACCTTATAGCAGCCTTCCAGTACTGCTCCCTACTGCAGCCAATATTTGGGGGGTAAAGTGGGTATGTACCATACTTGTCATCAGCAGAGAAATTTCAGGTTTAAAATCTATTTACTCTCTTTTTCAGCCAGAGAAGTGGCTGAATAGGAAAAGGTTGAGAAACAATTTGGTTTACTTTAACATAATTAATGTCAATTAATTTAATATTGATTACACCATGTGCAAGCACACGAGGATTCAGTACTGTGGAAAAATTACTTGGGGGTGATTAGAGAAAACTGGGACCTAACAGAAGCATAGTATTACAGAAAGCTTCTTAGGGTAAAATACAGCTATCACTTTCAGGGTGGTTGGCATGCATGGAATCTACTTTACCACAGCTCCCTAAGCAACACATCCTGCCAGCTCAGCACATACTGATAGGAGTAACATGAGGGTGGAGCGGAGTGGAGACCCTGTGACCAGGCTCTGTCATGCTCCCTGCAGGAATGGGAACTTGATGACACCACACAGCTGATAAGCTGCATACCAGTTGTCACACAAAGAATATATGAGAAGATGTCTGCTGCTGAGCTGACCATTGTGGTGAAATGACTTTCCTCAGGTGAAATAATCTCATTGTAATACTAACACACACCTCCATCTCAAAGTTACCCACCTCCAGGGTACTATTACACCTCACTGGGCATGTGATACCAATCAGTAACAACATGTATGACTAGAGTCACTCAAGTTCTGGCTAAATGTGATGGAAATGGACTAGTCCTGGACTGAAATAAGTCCAAGGTGGTGGTGGTGGGGAAATAGTTGTCTAAACTCCCCAAAAATACCACACACTGATTTAGTGTTTAACTATATGTTGAACACACCTGTGCATGAAGTTAGGTCAAGCTGACCCACTCTCTACAAATGAAGGGACTTCTAATCAAGGGAGTCAGCCTTGGGAAGGATGAGTGACAAAGAAAAGATGGTGAAAAGAACACAGTTATCTAAGAAAGGAACATTCAAGCGAGGAAGTTCGGGCCGCAGGAGAAGACAAGCTGATAAGGTGTTACAACCCCCATACATCAACAGAAAATTAGTCAAAAGTAGGACAAAGGTAATTGTGACAGTAGGAGATTGCAACCTATAACTCAAATAGCCCCCCAGCCTGAAAGAAAGCATAACCCCGCTTGGAGAACATGCACAGTTAGTGAAAAACTTCAGTAGTGCTATCTGAGGATGCGTACTAATTTGCATTAGAAGCGAGAAACTTGTAACCCATCCTGTGTATGATAAATGAATATGCAATGTACTATGAAGTATAAAAAGTGGACAGATGAGGGGAGAAGTTAGGGAAGACTCCATCATAACCTTTGGGATCAGTTGACAGGCTGAACCTGTCTTCTCCCCCATAGGAAAGTCTAGCGGGTAAGAACTTTATTCTATGACTAACTCACACTAGCTATTATTAAGTGTATTGTTTTAAGCTTGCTTTGCAGTCAGTGTATTATCACTGGCAATCTTCAAAACTTACTCTGTCACAAACTTGCATTTTGTATAATATACAAAATGAACTTCAGCTGAAGATTTCTAAGTCTCTGGAGATTTGAGTAGTTGTTGTA
Source organism: Falco rusticolus (assembly GCF_015220075.1). Lineage (NCBI taxonomy): Eukaryota > Metazoa > Chordata > Aves > Falconiformes > Falconidae > Falco > Falco rusticolus. Next base: position 13,123,735 of record NC_051209.1, on the reverse strand, counting down.
AAGGATTTGACTCAGTGATGCTGTCAGCAAGGGTGTCCCTGAATAGGTTAGCCAAATCACCCTCCAATACAGTGGCTGGCAACCAAGCACCATGCAGCCACTCACTCCCTCCCTCACTTACCCCTCAACCAGAGGGATGGGGAGGAGAATCAGAAAGGAATGCAAAACTCAAGGGTTGTGATAAGAACAATTTAATAGGTAAAGCAAAAGACACGCATGCAAGCAAAGCAAAACAAGGAATTCATTCACCACTTCCCATGGGCAGGCAGGTGTTCAGCCATCCCCAGGAAAGCAGGGCTCCATCACATGTAACGGTTACTTGGGAAGACAAACGCCATAATGACAAATGTCCCCCCTTTCCTTCTTCTTCCCCCTGCATGCATATACTCAGCATGATGTCATATGGTATGGAATACCTCTTTGGCTAGCTTGGGTCACCTGTCCTGGCTCTGTCCCCTCACAATTGCTTGTGCCCCTCCAACCCTCTGGCTGGCAGGGCCCAAGGAACTGAAAAGTCCTTGACTTAGTATAAACATTACCCAGCAACAACTGAAAACATCAGTGTCCTATCAGCATTGTTCTCACATCAAATCCAAAACACAGCACTGCACCAGCTACTAAGAATAAAATTAACTCTATCCCAGCTGAAACCAGGACAGTTGTTAAAACACAGGTAGCAGACAGGCTGGTTGGACACAAGGGTCTCATCTTTCTTGGGAAATTGACAGGCTGATCAAATAAAAAGGGTTTGAGGAACTCCCCCCCTTCTTAACATGACAAGTACCTTCCAAAACCAGCAGCACAACCTCCTAGTGTCCCTAGAAAGGGAAAAGTTGCAGGCTAAGCTCACATGAGGCACCAGAGGATCCACATAAAGAACTTTCAAATACCACAGTGGAAGCCCTTCCCTCAGGGCAAACCGTAAAAATCCAACCTAGAAGCAAAGTCTTTAAGAAATGAGGTATATCCTCTACTCACTTAACTCTTTTGTATCTTTAGGGGCAGAAGTTGGGAGATGAAACGTGGTGGGTTTACTTTTCCTAAAGGAATCTGGCAGCACACACTGCAACTAAACTAGACAACCAAAATGGCAACCAAATGAATCAGCAAACTCTGAAGAATATGTCTTGACACTTAGTTGTTAGAAGTTACCTTCAACTCAATACAGAATAAAAGTGAAGGTTTAAATTTTTCAAAACAATTAAGTAACTAAATGGAGACTAAAAGACAAAGTAACAGAATAAGAAGAATCATCCTCAAGCTTCTAATCCCAAAATAAAATCTAGGAGTCTAGTGATATCAGCCTGACCAGCTGCAGAAGGATATGCAATCCACCTTTCTTCAACTCAGTCCTTGTGCACCTGATACTCCCTCTGGTTGCTTGTACTGCAGACATTTATTTTAGTTGAAGAAACCCACTGAAGCCCCACATCTTCAGAACACACACCGTTTCTGGACTTCACTAGAAGGCAGTTTTAGTTCTCCTCCCTCCAAGGGAGCATGAGCTTCCTGTTGCTGCACCTGTGTAGACAATCCCTGTGCTTGACTAGGTTTTTGCACATTATTAACCAATAGAAGAGTAAAATACTCTTCCCCACATTTAAATCACCAAAAAAAATCACAGTATTAAGCCTACCTATTTCCTATAAATATGAAAGTATTTGATAGAAGTCTTAAAAACAGCTGCCTCACTTTATACAAATAAAGGGTACTAAAGTAGGTGGCTCATTTCTGATGTCTGCTCAAAACCACATATATCATATCATATCATATCATATCAAAACCACATATATCATGATATCCACCACTTTAGGAAGATGGTAAGTTTGTGGAAGTTTTCAAAACACAAACAGGGTTTTGGTGTTTTGGGGTGGGGTGTTTTTTAGAAGAGGATATCATTTCACTGATGGCTTTACATAAACTTAAAATTGTATCAACCACCATTAGGTACAGTTTTTGGCTATCTGTCTTTAGAAAATCCTGTACACTATTTTCAACTGGGAGATTACATTTATAGAAAGACCTGAACTTCTGAACCTCTCCAGGAACGTTGAAAAGGACCTTTCCAGGTGTTGCTAACTACATTCACCACCACCAAAATAGCTGAATTGGATGTGTGGATACTTTATACTAGACTGAAGAAAGCTCCTCCAGCATGGAGGATTGTTAAAAGGGATGCTGAAACTTCAAAATTGACCCTGAAATATGACTAATTCTGAATGTCAGTTTGTAATACTTGTGGAATTAATATTGATTCGGGAATTATTGTTAGTGGGAACCTGGTCTGAGGCAAAAATTAGACAACATGAAGTGTCAAAAGGGTATGGAGACACAGATCTTAGGGAGAGGAAAATTAGAGATAAAAGACAAACAGAAACAGAACAATTGATGTATCTCCCAAAGAAAACTCAGGAAGAAAATTTAATGTTAAAATTAATCAAGGAGTTTGCCAATTTGCAAAATGTGTCATAGATTACAACTTGTTTACCGATACCAAGGGCAGTGGGTGAGCAAATTCCATGGGGAAATTTTTACTATAAATATGACTAAATTAAAATATAAAATGAGACAATGACTTGTAAACAGAAACCTAGAGAGACTTAGGAATTACGAAAGGTTAAAGTTGGGGAAGAATCACCAGTATATTCAACCGCTGAGGAATGTAAAGGATGATTTGTAGCAAAACCCAGATTATTTGAAAGTTTAGGAAATAAGGGATGGTGTCATTACCCTAAGACAGATACAACAAACACCAGTATATGGATAACAGAGGCAAAATATAAAAAGAATAACCAAATTCAATAAGGAAGAAAATAATTTGGGATTCAGTTTAGTCTATGCGGATATCTAAAAGATAGAGTGGACCACTGCTATATACATATGCCAAATGTGACTCAATATGTGGAATATGATTTAAACTTATTGGAGAAAATAAAAACTGATACCCAAAAACTTCAAAAAAAAACATACAAGAAAATTGGATAGATAAAAATTTCACTGGACTGAGATGGAATTTGAGTTCGTGGGTTAAATCATTGATTATCACTACATTAGTTTTGTTAATAATCTTTTTGACAATTTTTCTGATTTATTATTGTCTAAAGAAGCAAATAAACAGCAAGACTATCTTTAATCTGATGCTAATCCAGGCGGTAACCAGAAGAAAAATGAGTGATTTAAGGCTCCCACTAGCACATAATAAGTACAAATAAATTGATAGATAAATTTTAAAAATAGGGATTAAAGTCTTGAAATGATTTTCAAAACTTTAAAAGGGGGGAAATGTTGCAGATTATTTTAAGATTTTACTGAATCTTTCTATTTTTTATGTTTATGGAACAGTTAGTTATAAGAGCATTTTGATTTTAAAGAGATAACCTCCATGTTAGAATTATGCTAGCAATTATTAACCAATGATGTATGGGTTGTTGTGCTGCTTGTTACCAGAGACTGTGTTTCTTGAAGTCCCTATGCTATAGACCATAACACCCTTAGTCCTTATTCTCTAGACCATAACCAGAGCACCTAGGTTCTATTGTGTATAGGATGAGTTATTGGACAGTTTGGCAAGGCAGATATCCAGCCATCCAACTTGGCAACAAAACTAACTTTTAAGGTGTCCTGAAGTGAACTACCTTCATTATAATACTAAAGAACACATCCACAGGTCAAGAAGACCCTTGCCCAGGTGAAGACCCTTCCTCTGCACAAGCGTAGTAACAGAAAAGGATGACACAACAAATATTACAGTCATATGCAAATTACTAACCATCATTGTAACTGGGAGTGTACAACCTTGTAATTTTGTGTATAAATGCAACAGTGAAACCTACACAGGTGTGCTTGATTTGTGGAGATTCCACCCAGCACCCAGCACTGCAATAAAGGAGTGCCTGCTTCTTAATACTACATTGGTGTTAAGAGGTTTGACTCCCGATTTTGGTGACACAATTGCTGGTGCCCACAGTCCTGCCTCCATGTGGCATATGAAGGCACAGACCCCATGTGAGATCCCCCATTGCATACATAAGTACCAGTTATATACAACTGCTTATCCACCCAAGTTCTGCCCTGGAATATGCCTACATGCAGCAAAGCACCTCTACAGTCAGTTCACACTCTACCAAGCTGTTTACTTCCTCCATGCTCATCTGAGGAGGTCTCTTCTTCCCCAATACTTAAGATGTGGGAAGCTTTGGGCACATCCCTCATTACAGACAGGTGTGGCATAATCACTCTGCAACCTGGCACCCAGACAATGAACAAAGCCTTTTCTCAGAAAGGGCCCTTACACCTCTATATGGTAGAAATGCATGAAAAATCACCAGATGCTTTTGAGAAGAAACAAAAAAAAAAGAAACAGAAATGAGAAAACAAACCAAAGAAACTAGATGTGTGATGAAAACTTTAGCTCTGTTTCTAGGAGGACTGCTCTAAGACGAGCATTAGGGGTGAAGGTCTTACAATTTTTTTTGTAAATGTGCTGTATATTACCTCTGATTTTTTGAACTGGAAGCAATCTGTCAGCTCTTATGGGGAAAACCCTGATGGAATGTGCCAGCTTTTGGAAAACAGGGTCGTAAAGAAAGTCTGTCAGCTTTTTATGAGTGGTTGTGAGATAGCCAAAAAGTAGACGGATTTAAATGCAGATGAGGAAGCTAATAAAAAAAAAATTAACATGTTATTCATTGGAAAATCATCACAAGATGTAAGAAAAAGTTGCAGGTGGTTGATGGGGCAGGAGGAATGTTTATCTCAGTTGATAGAGATAGCATACAAAGTGTATAACAACTGAGAGGGGAAAAAGGAGCAAAAAGCATTTCTATTGGCAGAAGCTATAACAGACTGGTACAGGTAACAGAGGGGAAGAGGAAGAATAGGAACAGGGTTGGGAAGAAATCCACACAGTCAAACACCCTTGGGACTGAATCACTGTGCTATATGCAGGAAAAATGGACATTGGAAGAGTGAGTGTCCTACTTGACTGGGAAAGAGTGAGTCAGGGGACTGGGGGAGAATATCGGTTTCCCCACCTGATCCCCTGGTTCCAGTGAAGTCCAGTAATGAGATTATTATTTTTATTATTATTATTATCATTATCATTATCATTATCATTATCATTATCATTATCGTTATTATTTATACATAGTGGAGCAACTAATTCGGTAATTACTCATTTTAAAGGACCTTTAAGTAAAATGACAAACCCAATTGGAGGGGCAAAGGGAAAACAAATAATACAGCCTTTCTTAAAACCTACGTGTCCTGGTTTCAGCTGGGATAGAGTTAATTTTCTTCTTAGCAGTTAGTACAGTGTTGTGTTTTGGATTTGGTATGAGAACAATGCTGATAAATGCACTGATGTTTTTAGTTGTTGCTGGGTAATGTTTATACTAAATCAAGGACTTTTCGGTTTCTTGGGCCCTGCCAGCGAGAGGGCTGGAGGGGCACAGGAAATTGGGAGGGGACACAGCCAGGACAGGTGACCCAAGCTAGCCAAAGAGGTATTCCATACCATATGACATCATGCTGTGTATATAAACTGGAGGAAGAAGAAGGAAGGGGGAAACATCTGGCATTATGGCATTTGTCTTCCTGAGTAACCATTACACATGATGGAACCCTGCTTTCCTGGGGATGGCCAAACGCCTGCCTGCCAATGGAAAGTAGTGAATTAGTTCCTTGTTTTGCTTTGCTTGCATGTGCGGCTTTTGCTTTACCTATTAAATTGTTCTTATCTCAACCCCTGAGTTTTGCATTCCTTTCTGATTCTCCTCCCCATCCCTCTGGGTGAGGGAGAGTGAGCATGCAGCTGCATGGTGCTTGGTTGCCAGTTGGGGTTAAACAATGACACTGTGGAATGCACAATTGGAAATACTAAATTAACTCATGAATTTCTATATGTGCCAGAATGCCCCATCCCTTTATTAGGACAAGATTTATTATGCAAACTGAATGCTTGCATAACTTTCTCTGAGAATTCTGTACAGTTCCACATCCCACCTGATGTGGCATGGAAAGCACAGATTTGCTTGCTGACAGATAAAACTTCCGAGGAGCCTGAAGACAACATCCCAGACAGGGTATTGAATGCAGTAATTCCCTTGATTTGGGCATCTAAGAAACCAGGAAGAGCAAAGAATGTATCTCCTATTTAAATTGAGTTGAAACCTGTGCAAAATTGGTAAGGAAAAGACAATACCCTATCAAAATGGAAGCTAGGAAAGGGCTGGAACCAATAATTAGCACCTTCCTAGAACATGGGCTGTTGCAAGAATGCCAGTCTGAGTATAATACTCCTATATTACCTGTAAAGAAACCCAAGACTGATGAGTACAGGTTGCTCCAAGATTTAAGGGAAATAAATAGGATCACTGTAGATCAGGGGTCCTCAAACTTTTTAACCAGGGGGCCGGCACGCGGATGAAGTGGCAGGCAGTCATCTGCGGCTGCTTGGTTTCCCCCCCCAACCCCCAGCGGGGGGGGGGGGGGGGGGGCGGGGACGGTCTGTAAATACCGGGGGCTGGATTGAGGACCCTGGGGGGCCGTATCCAGCCCATGGGCCCTAGTTTGAGGACCCCTGCTGTAGATGTTCATCCTGTGGTGCCAAATCCATAAATGCTTTTAACCACCATACCTGAGACAAATGTTTATTTTACAGTTCTGGATTTGAAAGATGCATACTTGTTGCTGAGCGGAGTCAGACCCTCTTTGCCTCTGAATGGGAGAACCTGACCACTGGAAAAAAAGTGCAGTCATGCTGGACTGTGCTCCCACAATGTTTCAAGAACAGTTCCACTGTTTGGTAATATATTGGCAAAGCAACTGGAGCTATGGCAAGGTAAATACAAAATTGATGGAATACATGAAATGCAGCAGGTGTCATTGGGAGTGTTAACTTTAGATGCTTGGTGATTTGAAGAGGCCAGTCACTTACTTTTCTAAAGAATTAAATGAAGTCGGTAAAGGCTGGCCTGCTTGTCTATGAGCTGTAGCTGCCACAGCATTGTTCCTCATGCAGTAACAGCCATTCTAGAACAGAAAGGACATCGCTGGATCTCTCCTAGTCAACTAGCAAGATACCAAGCTGTGTTGCTGGAACAAGATGACATCAGTTTTAAAACAGTAATCTTCCTGGACCCTGCCACCCTATTGCCCCTGCCAGAACAAGAACCTAAACTTAGGAAACTGACAGGCAGGTGCAGCAGCAAGAAGGGTGGCAATAAAAGGTTCAATACTAGGAGCATGGATACCTGAAAGAAAAATGCATTTGGAATTACCAAAATATACAGAAAAGGAAGATAAATTGGCCGAGATACTAAAATGTTCCAAAAATTCTGAAGGATGATGGGTGACATCTGATCATCAAGTATTAATATTTATGAGAATGATGGAAAAGCTCATGCATAAAATGTATAATGAAACCCATTTGGGAACAGAAGCCTTAGTAGATAGTATGAAAAGATATACAGTAAGACCAAAAATGCATACCGTTGCAGACATCACTGTGAAGAAGTGCCAGATGTGCTGTATGAATAATCCTAAAATCCAAAAGAAACCACTGGGAGATGTGAAGAGAGGAATTGTTCCTGGGGAACACTGGCAAATAGATTTCTCTGAGTTACTGAGGTGCAATCAGTATTAGTATTTGCTTGTTTGAGTAGGTACTTTTTCAGGATGGCTGGAAGCTTTTCCTTGCCGTACCAGTTGGGCAAGAGAAGCTGTTAAGGTAATATTAAAAGAAATAATTCCTTGATTTGGGATTCCAGAAGGATTGTCCTCTGGTAATGGCAGAGATAGTCCAAGTAGTGTCCAAATTCCTCCAGTTTAAATGGGATTTGCACACCCATTGGAGACCACAATCTAGCAGGAAAATAGAAAGGACAAATCAAACAATTAAGAGACAGATAACAAAATTGTGCCAGGAAACTCATATGAAATGGTTTGAGGTATTTATTACCTGTGGTTCTAATGAGAATCAGAATTGCCCCTAGAACAAAGGAAGGGGAAAGCCCATTTGAAACTTTATACAGGAAACCATATCCAGTTAATAGCCTAACCACAAAAGAGAACCAAATGCATATTAAAGGTGAAGAAATGTTAAGGAGATATTTAATTTCTCTGTCACAAACATTACCCTCCTTACATAGATATGTAAATCAAAATACCTTCTTTGCCTTTGGATTCACCAGTACAACAGTTTCAACCAGGAGAGAGAATTGGTTTACCGCAGAAGTTGAAAAGATGAACCACTAAAAGAAAAATGGAAGAGACCATATACTGTTTCACTAATTACCCACACAGCAGTGACATTAGGAGTAGACTCCTGGATACATTATACCTGAGTGAAGAAAGCACCTATAACAAAACAGTGGACTGCTGAACGAACCAAGGACTGTACATTAAAATTTATTAAAGTTTGATGAACTGTACAAAGGATTCTGGAAAACCATATCTTGAATTAGGTTTTACTTGATAATTAATTTTGTATTATTGTATGCTAATAATAGTAATAAGTAGAAAAAAGAATAGTAGTAGTAATAGAGTGCATCTGGAAAAACATTAATTTTCTTGTAATGAGAAATGGTACTAGAAATTGCTATCCTTTGCTTAGTTATAGTGATAAAACAATGCAAAAACCCTGAGAGGCACCCATTAAAGGATCCTTGGAAGGAAAATATGCATTTTTAAACTAATACAGAAAAATATACAAATAGTTAAAATAACCAGTTGCTGGGTCAGTACACATTTCCTAAAGTCCCAGAAAGAGGGCTTTCTAATGTATCTTAGAGGGAGAATTATGGAAAGATACATCCTTTAATATAAGACAAGGAATAGAAGAACAGGAATGGGAAGTAACTACCCCTGATCTCCCAGCCCCAAAAGGAACAGGTAAATTAGATTGACATGCTGTTACCATCTAAGGGGGTGTGTGTACCAAAGTGGTAGAATATCTACTGACCTTAATAAGATTTAGAAACAAACTAAAGTTTTACATGAGATACAAAAGAATGACATTACTGTCACCAAAATCGGGAGTCAAACCTCTTAACACCAATGTAGTATTAAGAAGCAGGCACTCCTTTATTGCAGTGCTGGGTGGAATCTCCGCAAATCAAGCACACCTGTGTAGGTTTCACTGTTGCATTTATACACAAAATTACAAGGTTGTACACTCCCAGTTGCAATGATGGTTAGTAATTTACGTATAATTGTAATATTTGTTGTGTCATCCTTTTCTGTTACTACACTTGCGCAGAGGAAGGGTCTTCACCTGGGCAAGGGTCTTCTTGACCTGTGGATGTGTTCTTTAGTATTATAATGAAGGTAGTTCACTTCAGGACACCTTAAAAATAAGTTTTGTTGCCAAGTTGGATGGCTGGATATCTGCCTTGCCAAACTGTCCAATAACTCAACCTATACACAATAGAACCTAGGTGCTCTGGTTATGGTCTAGAGAGTAAGGGTTAAGGTTATTATGGTCTATAGCACAGGGACTTCAAGTAACAGTCTTGGATAACAAGCAGCATAGCTAACATGGAGGTTAACTCTTTAAAATCAAAATGCTCTTATAGCTAACCTTTTCTCAAACAAACACAAAATACAGAAAGATTTAGCAAAATTTTAAGACAATCTGCAACAGATGAAGTCAAAATTCCACATTGCTCCGCCTCACTCCACATCAGAGTGGTGATTTGTGCCCCTGTGTTAATTAAAAGGTTACTGGTTTTTTTCCGTAGCCCTACAGCCATGTAATCATTAAATCCCCTCTCAAATTTAAGGTGACTTGCCTTATAAACATTCACTCTCCATTTCCCCACTCACCTTCAGAGGATGGAGGGTCTAGTTTCCCTTTGCCCTCTTTACTTCATCAGCTTTTCCCCCGATGCTTATCGATGGTGGGGCACTAGAGGTTGGCTCAAAACTAACTTTGTGCCCTGACCATATCTGTACAAGTTTCTCCAATTTCTGGGTGGGGAGCCCATCCATTAGGTCCTGGGGAATACCTCTCTGGAGCCGCAGTTGCCACCATTCCTGTCAACTTAGGGGTCTCCCTCTCCCAGGATCAGTAAATCGGACCAATTTCAAATCCTGACTTCTCTGAACCAGCGCTGACCATCCCTCAGCTTTTCCTATAGTTCGTACGACTCTCGTTTCGGGTCTTTGCAGGATCCAGCAACAGGACCATATTTTCTCCCAAAATTAATTAGCTCTTGGGCAACTTCCCCCCATGTAACTCTATCTGCTACGGGGGTATTTTGTATCTTCCCCTGTAGCTGGATCCCAATGGGTTTTAAAGAATCAGGAATTCCTCAAATTAGAAGAGTCATCCATTCTGGGTCCACAGGCATCATTATTGGAGAGCCCTGGTGAGATTCGAGCCTTCTGTCATACATCATCTGCAGACAAGCTGCCTTTTGTACAATTTCTACTAGCTGATCCATCGTACCTTTTATGGCTAGGGGGTCTCCCCTCTCCAAAGGGTTCAGTTCCCCAGCCCAATACGCTTCCCTCTGTGTTAATGACCATGGGGTCCGATGGTTGCTGGTAGTTAAAAACACACCGGGACCCCAGTATCTTTCTGCTTCCTTCTCTGACAACAAAAACGTGTCCTGACAGGGACACTTTCCAAACATATTCTGTTTTGGATTCCTTTGGAGTCCTTGCAAAATCCTTCCTTAATTTTGCTAACTCTGTCACTGTGAACAGAGCCTCTTTAGTAACAATTTGGGGACAAGTGCCGTTGTCTGTCTCATATAAATACTCAGTCTTGACTAGGGGATACATGTGAGGAGGGGTTTCTGCTGCCTCTTTTGCTCTCTGTAAATCCCCCTGGGGATGTATTTGCCTAATCCTTCTCTCTGTTAACTTCGACTCCACCTCTCCAAAGGAGTCACTTTCTTTCCACAATTCTTCTCTTAATGTCTCTTTTAGAAAAGCATTCTGGTTTCTTTCCTCCTCTAATAGCTGTTTGGTCTCTTCTAACTGCTCTCATAGTGTTTTAACTGCCGTTTTCAAGGAATCTACCATGGCATCATCTTGACACAGTCTTTGCCTCCTATCTTCCACAGCTACAGCCAAACTTGCTCCTAAAATGGCACAAATTATGGATTTTCCTTTTCCAGGCCTAACTTTAGCCTCCTTATGCATTATCATGATCCTATCCACTATACTCTGTGATTGGAACCAGTGATTTTTTTGCCCATTCTCACCCTTGGGGAGCCAGGCAAGCATGATAGGTTCCCAAAAAGTCATCCCAGTTTATAGAAATCTCTGCCCCATAATTCGGTGGTGAAAACATCACGAACATTTGTAGATGTGTGGGCACTCATTTCACCAAAGAGGGGTTATTTTGTCCTGAGAGGGCCTCACTGTAAATTCTCTACTACTGTTCCCCCTCCTCACTCTCAGAGGTCACACCTTTAAACTTCTTTGGAGACTCATCTCTTCTTCAATTCTATCACTTTGTCCTTCTCTGTTTTCCTCGTGGACAAGCAGAACCACGGATCCAGACTCTGCACTTGCTTCATACCAAGGTCCATCTCAGACACACGCACACACAAGAGTCTCTCATAAAGCACCTGGGCACTTTCTATTTCACTGAGAATCCTGTCCATGATGCCAATTAAAATGTCTCATGCCAGTCCAAGACCGGAGCGAGGTTCTGCTTGTATTCTCAGTAACAGGATTGAGACTCAAAATGGAGTCAAGAAACTTTATTTGCCTGAGAACAGGTTTGCAAATGCAAAGGAGAGAGAGTGGGAGATAAAGAGAGAAAGGAGGGAAAGAAAGAAGGAAAGAATGAAAGAGTTCACAGCAATAGCTACCACCCCAGAGCTGCAGCGTCCCAACAGTCTGATTCATTTCAAAGACCAGCGGGGGAACGTTCCGTCTGATGTTGGTTGGTTCCGTTCTTTTATAGGGTTGTCACGATACTGTCAGGTGGTTCTCAGAGGTCTCCAGGCCCCTCAATCTCCACGACCCCGGGTCTGGGCGCATGCACAGGGGTTTGGTTAAGTTTCTCAGGATTAGCTCCCCCCCGTTGCTCCATGGTGTCAGTTGGTGGGTTTCCTGCCTTAACAATGTTGAGATAGTCCTCTGCTGTGGCAATGGTGTGACTTTCCTGCCATATTAACGTTGAGACAAACATCTTCTGTGGTGATGGTGGTTCTCACCGGCGCAGTCTCTTACAGCACTGCATATCCATCTTGATGTTTTCCATTCTGGACAAAACTACTTTCATCAGTAAAAAGTTCATAGTCAGGATTCTCCAAGGGCTCATCCCTCAAATCCGGACGACTGGCATATACTTGTTCTATGGTTTGCAGATAGTCATGGATCAAAGGTTCATCTGATGTAGATGTCAGAAATAGGGCTGGGTTGGTAGAGCTAGTTGTCTTTAATTTGACGTCATCTTGTTCCACTAAGACCACCTGATATTTGAGCATCCGGCTAGGGAAGAGCCAATGCTCCCCTTTTTGATCTAGTACAGCACTCACAGCATTGGGCACATATACTATGATCTTCTGTCCCAGTGTCAGTTTCCTGGCTTCTTAAATCAGTAGTACTGTGGCGACTATGGCCCTCAGGCATCCTGGCCATCCCTGACTCACTTGATCCAGTTGTTTGGAGAAATATCCTACAGGTCTTCTAATTTCTCCAACCTTTTGGGCTAACACCCCTAATGATAGATGTTGTCCCTCATGCATAAACGATTCAAAGGATTTTGTTAGATCAGGGAGTCCCAATGCTGGAGCAGATGTCAAAGCTTTTTTGAAGCCTTGGAACACCTGTTTTCCTTCTGGTGTCCAAATTATAAGCCCTTCAGGAGTCTCTTTTAACAGTTCATACAAAGGTTTGACTAGCAACCCATCACTTAGTATCCATAGTCTACACCAACCAGCCATTCCTAAGAACACATGTAGATCTCGGGCAGTTGTGGGCTGGGGCACTCAACAGATGGCTTCCTTTTGATCTGTCCCTAGTCTCTGCTGTCCCAGAATAATTTCAAATCCTAAGTATAAAACTTTTCAACTTATTTGCACCTTCTCTCAGGAAACTTTATAGTCTCCTTGGCCCAGGAAATTCAGCAGGCTGATTGTCAATTCCATGCACTTTTCCTCAGTCTCAGTTGCTAGTAAAATGTCGCCTACATATTGTAGGACTTCTGGATTATCTCTCTTCCAGATCTCTAATTCTTTTGCTAGTTGGTTCCCAAAAATTGTGGGACTATTCTTGAACCCTTGTGGCAACACCATCCAAGTGAGTTGGGTTTTAAGACCTGTCTGGGGGTTTTCCCGTTCAAAAGCAAAGAAAGCCTGACTTGATTGATTCAGAGGTATGCAAAAGAAGGCATCTTTCAGATCTATCACTGTGAACCACTGATGACTCTCAGTAAAAGTTGTTAACAAAGTATAGGGGTTAGCAACTACAGGGTGGATATCCTGAGTGATTGAATTAATAGCCCATAGGTCTTGCACTAATCTATATTTATCTGTCCCAGGCTTCCTGACTGGTAAAATAGGGTTATTATATTCCGACTCACATTATATTAATAATCCAAATGTCTTAAAGTCCTCTATTAATTTCTCAATTCTTTTCCTTGCTTCTAATTTTAAGGGATATCTGTTTTGTCTTACTGGTTTTGATCCTGGCTTCAAAGTAACGCTTATGGGTAGCACTTGTCGAGAGCATCCTAGGATCCCACCAGCTCATACAAGAAGGATTACCATGTTTTCTACTTCCTCATGTATCCTTTTTGGAACTTCATCCTTACCCTGTAACATGAAGGTTCTTGCCTCGACAGCTTTATTTTCAGGTACCAGAAACTGTACTTCCCCATCTTTAAAAACAATTTGGGCATCCAATTTTCTTAATAAGTCCCTCCCTAGCAAAGGAATAGGACATTCAGGAATGTACAGGAATTGATGAGAGCGCCACTGTTTTCCAAATTTAAATTTCATGGGGTTGAAGAATACCTGTTTTTCAGATTTCCCTGTGGCACCAATTACATTTGCTTCATTTTTACTTAAACTTCCCTGGTTAGTATTTAACACTGAATAAGACACTCCAGTATCTATCAAAAAAACAATTTTCCTTTTCCCCAGTTTCAGGGTAACCAGGGGTTCAGCTGGGGTCCTCTCCCCCGGTCCCCTTCACTGTTGCTCCAGGGGTAATTCTAAAGCTTCCCTACTAATTTTTCTCTGGGGGCACTCTCTTTTCCAGTGCCCAAACTCTTTACAGTATGCACACTGATTAGATCTTAAATCTCCTTTATTAGGCTCGAATCTTCCTCCACCTTGTGGCGGAGGCACACCTCTCAATGCAGTGATGAATCTCGCATCTCTTTCCCTTCTTTCTTTTCCCAGTTCTCTTTTTCTCTTTTGCTCTTCTTTTTCCTTTTCTCTTTCCCATAACCTATTCTCCTTCTCTTCCCCTCTATTATTAAAAATTGTCCACGCCATTTCTAACAGTTTTCCATATTCCCTGAGTCCCCCTCCTCTAATTTCTGCAACTTTTTTCGAATATCTGAGGTTGAATTCTGCAAAATTATGGAAGCCAGTTGCACATCCTCCTCAGGGTTCTCAGGATCAATATTAGTGTATTTTCTAGCCATTGTCTTCAGTCTCTCTAAAAAGGCAGAGGGAGATTCTTGGGGCTCTTGCTTAACCTCATACAGTTTAGACCAGTTTATCACCTTTGGCACTGCATGTTTAAAACCAAATAAAACCCATCTATGGTATTGTTCTAATAATACCCATCCTTCCCGAATGTTAGGATCCTACTGAGGGTCTCTCAAAGGGAAATGCTCATTTACTGTCCCAGCCAGTCTCCCCTCAGCGTGTATTCTCTTCCTTCCTTGCTGTTCTGAGCACCATTTCCTTCTCAGTTGAGTCCACTAGTTTATCAAGCAAAACATGAATATCATTCCAATCTGGGTTTTGTGTTCTGAAAATGATCTCAAATACCTTGGCCACCCTTTCATGGTCCTCTCTGTAATGGTCCTGTACACCTTATCCACATCTCCAAATCACTCGGAGAAAAAGGAACTTTTACTACCACAGGACCATGGGATCACACTCCTTCTCTCAGCGGGGCGATCACATTCTTAGCTTGCCCCCCCCCCCCTTGTCTGTCCAGCTACTGGGCTGTCCCTGCTCTGCTCAGCCTTGCGTCCCCTCGCCTGGGGTTCTCCTTCTCCTTCATCCCCTGACATGAAAAGACTGTCTATTCCCAAGCCTCCCACATCTGGGGCTACCATCAATTCTACATCATCCTGTTCATTCTGTTCTTTGTACTTCAAACACCTATGTCCAATACTACAGGCAGAGGAACACCTCTTCAGTTTTCTTTCCTTCTTATCCTTTTCTAATGCCTAAAGGGTCCGATACTAAAGGGTATGCAAACACCTCTTTTGTAATTCAGGATGGTTTCTGAGGTAATGGAATAAATCTACAAACGGCACTTCATTTATCTTCCCTTTTACAAAACAACATCAATTGCAGAATTGTATTGTAATTCAAAGTGCCATTTTCTGGCCATTTCTCCCCATCATTGAGTGTATATAATGGCCACCATTGATTACAAAATCATATTAACTTCTCTTTCGTTAATGGAAATCCCCCAACACTCTTCCAGTTCTTCAACAGACATTTAAGGGGCGAATTCAGAATATCCCCTGCTGATTTTGACTCTTGCTCCCATTTTCAGATAATTGAGTCAAATTATACCCTGTATAATTCGGTCTGATCTTAGCACAATCTCACACAACAAAAAAATAACAACAGAACATAACAGAAAGAAAACAGTCAGACAAAAGCCTAATTCTTTCTCCTTTTGGTCCAAATGACCAGTCCTAGAAGACTTAAACCTCTTACGGACGGTAAGCTTACCATAGGGGCTCAAACCCCACCGGAGACTCAATCTCCACACCTGAATAACCAGAACCAGAATCAGAAGAAAAAGAAAAGAAGAAAAAAGAGAAGAAAAAATAAAAGAAAAGAATAATGCCTTAAAGGTACTCACCCAGGAATCTTGCCCTGAGCCCCAAATGGTCCATGGTTGAGACTCTCCCCGAGAAGTCACTCACTGCTGGCTGGAGACTGGTCAATCCCGGATTCACCAAGGCTCAGAGGTAAGGTCCCACCTGGGTCACCAGAAACTGTCACCGAAAATCAGGAATAAAATTCCTTAACACCAATGTAGTATTAAGAAGCAGGCATTATTTATTGTGGTGCCAGATGCACGGGGGATCATTCCACCTAACATGTATCCTGAACTATTTCGCAGGTCTCATTTTATGCCACATAGCTATACATATTCATTACATTTCCAGGAATTATCTGCATATGTTTGAGTCTTCCCGGGACCTTCATCAATATTATAATGTCCTTTTATGCCTGTGCAGTTATGCCTTTAGGTGGTCATCTTGATGGTCTGGTCTTACTTCCTCTTCACTCCTCTTCATCCCATTGTTTGCCCCATGACCCCCTAAGTTCTTGCACATATCCAGTACTTGGCACTTCTTCACAAACCGCAGAACCAGCTTGGCCTGGTTTTTCTGCTGCAGACTCTCTCTTATCACTTAACACATTCCTTGACTAAGGTAAACACTTCCTTATATGGTTAGTAGCTACATACAAGAACTACAAAGCCTAAACAATAGCTGGCACCAAGGATACAGCCGATCTGCAACTTAAATCTAGTTTATACACTAGAACAAAGGTTCATGCAGCAATTACAGAATTACAGCATTGTATCAACAACATCAATTGTAATATAGTATTGAAATTGTGAAGACCCATTTTCCGGCTGCTGTTCACCATCACCCAATTTATAATTTGGCCACTAGTGGTTACAATAGCATTGTAATTTTTCTTTAGTTAAGGGATCCCCTCCAAATTTATTCCAGAGTTTCAGGATGCATCCCAGAAGAGTGCACAGGGAAACTTCTTTGGAAGTAGTTGTACCCATATTACACTTAATATTACACTAAATTTTACACTTAATTACACTTTACCCAAAGTTTCATACACTCAGCTCTCATCCTCTGTCAGCAAAGACAAGGTATTTAGCCCTTTCCTTGTCATGTGTCTACATGTTGAAACATATAACCCTTAATCCTACTGCTATGAACATTCCGAGTGCAACTTATGCAGAGGAATAATAGCGGCTACTTTACCAATTCCATGATCCCATCCCCCCCATACAAATATCTCTAATGGCATTGCACCTTTGAGTTGCTTACTGCCCAACAACGGAGATGGGCCAGTGACTTGATGTTATGTTCTGTATAGGACTGGCTTCTACCTTTCCCACCAAGTCATCTTGGATAGTGCATCAAAGCAACCTGAAGATACAATGAAAGTCTTTGCAGGATTCCTTCTAAAGTCTTCTTCAGGGCTTGTTTGCTAATGGTACATCCCACACATCTAATGCTGAATAGGAAGAAAACAAACAATTACTAAACTACTCCTGTGAGCTGTTGCTTCTTATACTCATGGTCTGAGGTACAGAAGCCACAAAGCAACGGAAGGAGGAAAGGCAAACAGCAGAATTTAGAGGAACTGATCTAGCAAAGAACCAAACAGCACTTTCAGGGTTTCATTGCTTCAAAGTTTATCTTACCATAATAATATGCTTGTACTAGATTATTTCCCAAATACTACTGCTGGATTTGCTCAATCACTGAAAGTGTAGGAATGAGAGATTTCAGAAATTATGAGGTTAGTGATAACAAACTATGAGAAAACAGTATGTTAAGAATATTTAAAAAAATCAGCTGTCATAAGTGCTTGCATTTGGAAACACTGACTGGTGAGTAATTAGGAATTTCAGGGAAGGTATTTCTATATAAACTTGTCCTGGTCTTGGCTGGGATAGAGTTAATTTTCTTCTTAATAGCTAGTGCAGTGCTGTGTTTTAGATTTAGTATGAGAACAATGTTGATAACACACTGATAGTTTTAGTTGTTGCTAAGTAGTGTTTATACTAAGACAAGGACTTTTCAGCTTGTCATGCCCTGCCAGTGAGAAGGCTGGAGGGACATGGGAAATTGGGAGGGGACACAGCCAGGACAGGTGACCCAAACTAGCCAAAGGGATATTCCATACCATATGACATCATGCTCAGTATATAAACTGGGGGGAGTTGGCTGTGGGGTGCAGATCATTGCTTGGAGACTTGACTGGGCATTGGTCAGAGGGTGGTGAGCAAATGTATTGTACATCACTTGTTGGTTGATGGTTTTTTTAATGGGGGTTTTTCCTTGAGTTTTATTTCTCTTTCTCTTTTTGTTGCCTCCCTTTTACTTTTATTCATAGTAGTATTAGTATTATATTTTGCTCTATTTGAATTATTAAACTGTTCTTATCTCAACCCATGGGTTTTACCTTTTTTACAATTCTCCTCCCCATCCCACTGGGGGAGGGGAATATGAGTGAGCAGCTGCATGGTACTTAGTTGCTGGCTGGGATTAAACCATGACAAAACTTTACATGCTAAGAGTAATCTGCTCTATCTATTAACATGCAGCGTATCTTTTTCTCTCTCTAGCTAATTTGTTTCTCTCCCTTCCAGAGAGAAACTTTGACTTGTTCTCACATGGTAATTACTTGGCAAATGTGACAGCTGTTTTGGAACAAGGATTCATATGTTGAACCATACTCTGGATTATAAAAAAAACTTTTCCATTTAATAAAACTTCTGATACAGGGAAATTGTTTGATTATTCATCTGGAAAATCTTTGCCAAAAGTTTTCATTACAGAAAGAAAGTAAATGAAGCTCTGAAAATTGCTGTGACATGTTGGTTATTGGTTGAAGAAAAATCCAGATGCTTATTTGTACTTTTGCAGCTCCTTTTGTCCAACAACTACTTTTATGTTCTCAAAGTCCAGTCATTTGAATTAATTTATTTCTGTTAATAACTAAAGCAGTAAAATAACCAAAGGACATACCTGATCCAGCAGTTTTCTTGGCTGAATGTATACTTTTATAAAATCCACTCAAATTGTGAAAGGGTAACTAATGTACATGTAAGAACAGGGAAAGGGAAGAAACAGTTAAAAGAGACCGAAAACCTCTTGAGGTTGCAGTTCAGATATGTTTCAGGGATAGTGCTTAGTTCCTTTCAGTTTCTGAAGCTGAATCATCAAGACCTTATTAGATTCTATCTAGATTTTTCTAATGTTCAAGGAACTTTAATGAGGATGCAACATTTATTTATGGATGCAAAATTTTTATTGAAAAGCATGAAAATAAACAGTGGGAAATAGGATAAACAATTTTGAATTACCTCAGAAATAGGTCTTGCATGTCCAGGAGATAATTTTTGCAAGACCATGAGATAATATGTGTTACTAACCTGTGGACCACTATCAAAAAGATATGCCAGTGTAGATGCTATGCAACCTCTAGATGGGTTCCCAATTCTGAGGTAATAGGTTGTAATAAAATAAAAAACAAGGCAGAATGCACATGGCCTTGAAAACTAATGCAATATGTTGAATGTTACAAGACTACGAAACAGAATTTTATTGTCTTCCCCAAACATTTATCTTTTGCTGAAGTATTTTACTAAACTGACCTCTTGTCTGAATTTAAAATTACAGGCCAGATTATGCAATCTGCATACTCTGCAACTGCCTACTCTGCAATGTCTGCATACTGCTGAATGACTGTAAATCCCAGTATCTCCTGTAACCTCCTAGAAGGCAATTTTCAAGATTAAGCATATAATCTCTATTCAGAATTCTGCTATTTATCAAGTGTTTAATGTCACTTCTAAGATTTGAGCTGTAGATGAAATAAAAATTTGGGCTGTAGTGCTTTCTCAAAAATCTTAGGTTGCTGTCAGTATTGAAATTGGCAATACTGACCATACAAGACACTATATGAATTGTTATTGTGCATGTTTTGGTTTTGTGCAGGGTTGCAGATTATGCAGTATGGCTCTGCTCAGAAAAGGCTTCAAACACAAAGTCATCAGAAACTGGCAACCAGAATGTCAGCCAAGTAAGATTATTGGCAAAAAGTTCTTTTAACCTCTACCCCCCCAACACACTGAAGCCTGAACAAAACTGACAATTTTTTAATGGAAAATATAATGAAAAAAACAATATTTTGTTTAAAACAACTTAGATTGAAACCTTATATACAGACATCTAAAGGATTTTTTACAGTCTGTTATTTTAACGTAGTGGCTATGGTGGATCCATTTGCACCCCTCCTGGGAAACCTACATGCTTGATTATCTCTCTGAAATGCCTGATGCACAGAAACAAACTGCAACTCACAAGGAGTTGTAAAGCAGGTATGTTTATTACGGCGCCGGGTGCAAGGGGGATCACTTCTCCTAACTTGCACACCTTCTCAGATACAATTTCATAATTTATACATGATGATTACCATATGCATAAGATTTCCAAGAACAGGTGGGGATAGGACAATGAGTACCAAGTAATCATTTACATGGTCTCCTCCTTGGGTCCCACCTCCTCGAGTCTCCGCACTTTTCTGTGAGGGTCACGCATGAGGGTCTTCGTGATGAAGTAAGTCATCTTCCTCCGAGTACACTTTTCACCTTTGTCCTAATTTCGTCGTGTCAATCACAGAGATCGGTTTGTGCTGGTCTTGCTTCTTATTACCTTTGTTTTCAAACCTGGATGCACATCCAATTGCAAGGTCTCTCAACCGTTGATATCATAATGGAAGTTACATAACCTCAAGTCATGGTCCCCCTCAATAATGATTACTTCTTGAAGTTAACTAACTACCCTCACTATGCTATTCCCTTTGAAGCTAACTACCTTCACTATGCCATTTCATGCCTGTACACCAACACACGCAGCATGGGGAAGAAACAGGAAGAATTAGAGATTTGTGAGTGTTTGCAGGGCCATGATCTCCTTGCAGTTACAGAGACATGGTGAGATAGCTCGCATGACTGGAATGCTGTCATGGATGGCTGTTGACGTGGAAGGCTCAGACACAAATTATACGACCAATGTGATCAAGTTAGTGCCACTTTTATTAAGACTTACAGTAATTTATATTCTTAGCAAAGGATACACACGCTATGCATGCTTTGTTATGCAAAGGTGATAGGCTAAAACTACTTGTCCACGCACACCCATCCCCCCTATGATTGGTCCTGGTGTGGTGTCCACGCACTGCTCCCCCCTTATGCAGATATCCTGTTTTTCTCATCTTTCAGTCCAACTCTCTTATCTTCTTGCCACGTATGCAGTTTCTCCATCCCTCTGACCTTGCATATGTCCTTCACAACAGCTGCAGCTTGTTACAGCTGCAGCCTGCTATTACAATAAAGTTACTCGGTCTGGATTGCTCATAATATGCCCATTATCTTCTAGCCACTCCACAAATTCTCCTTTTTGTTTTTGAGCAATCCAGACCCCATTTATCATTCGGTTCATAATTCTCATAAAGCAATTCCACATACAGCCCAATATCATTAAAAAGATTACAATGGCAATTAATACCGTTATCCCGTGTAGAAACAAATCTTTTAACCATCCAGTAATTCCTAAACTCTGTAGCCAGTTTGTTAACCCGTTCTCAATCTTTATGGCCTGTACATTTTTTCTTAACTCAGCAAGCTGCTTATGTTTAAGTTGGTTTAAGTTATAAATATAACCTGTTTGTTTAATAAAGTGAGCACGGCATGTAGCCATATTGGTATGATTGTCATGACTTGGCCGACTCTCCACGGGGGACCCTCTTCGATTCAGCATATGTGGCAGCCCTCCTTCCCAAGTTAGATATGGCTGTCCTTGGCCATGTCAACAACCCCAAGCTTTTTGCAGTTTTGAATTTAGTTTGGGAAGAGATTCAGAAACACCATTCTCCATTTTATGTTATGCATGTTAATAGCCTTACTTCCCTACCTGGTTTTATAATTGAAGGCAATGCTAGAGTTGATGCTCTAGTTTCTGTGGCTCTGTCGGTGCCTGTTCCTGATGTCCATCAGCAAGCTGTGTTAGCCCACCAATTCTATCATCAGAACTGGTGATCCTTGTATCACCAATTTGGCCAATAGGGTCTCTCTCAGGCTGCTGCACGCAGTATTGTTGCAGCCTGTCCAGACTGTCAAAATGTTACTCCTGTGCCAAATTATGGAGTTAATCCTAGAGGTCTTCAATGTTTACAACTTTGGCAAACAGATGTAACTCATTACAATGAGTTTGGCAGACAAAACTTTGTCCATGTTACAATAGATACCTCTTCTACTGCAATGATTGCTACTGCCCACACAAGGGGAAACCAGTCGTGACGTCATTCGGCACTGGCAATGTGCTTTTTCTGTGCTCGGTGTCCCTCTTGAAATCAAAACAGACCGTGGACCTGCCTATAGTTCCAAGCCTGTCAGTTAGTTCAGTGGGGGATCTCCCACAAATTTGGTATTCCCATTCCCCCTACGGGCCAAGCCATCGTTGAATGCATTAATGGTACTCTTAAACGCCAGCTTGAAAAACAAAAGGGGGGAATGAAAGGTATGACCCCAGAGGCACGATTAGAGAAAGCATGCTATGTCTGAACTTTCTGAAAATCTCTGCCGACCATGCGGTGCCTCCCATTGTGTGATATTTTATGTCAATTGGTGACAAGCAGCAAAAGCATGAAGGTTTCTTAGTACGCATGAAAGACCCTCGTACTGGGCATTGGTTGGGACCACATGAATTATTAACTTGGGGGAGAGGTTATGCTTGTGTTTCTACAGATGAAGGTCTGCGATGGATACCTGCTTGCTGCGTGCGGCCTGAGCTTAGCGTGCCAGACCGTGGGAGCACTGCTGCCGCCAGTCAACCCAACAACTAATGTGTGGCCTCCTTACTGAACCAGTCTGTGTTTGGTGCACCCTTCCTTGAAACTGACTTGCAGACATTGTTGCAAAAAAGTGAATGTATGTGGGGAATGAAGAATCTTACTGAAAGCCTTGATATTTGGGATAATTGATTACCTCTGTATAATGTTAATCCAAAAGAAGTCAATATTGTTTGCACTTTGAATGTCGATAGTTGTCTTCATGTAGATGCTAATGTAGTAGGAGGCTATGATGGGACCATGACACCCACATAAATCAACACGTGAACATGCTGATAAGCATAATGTGCTTAGACGCAACAGAACTTTGGATGAAGCATTTAATGATGTAGTTGATTTATGGAACTGATGGGAACATATTGCAGAGGTTCTTCTCTTATCCGGAGTAACAGCAGGGAATGCATTAAAGAGTTAAATCACCTTGTTTGTTAGGCAGTTAAGAATGTGAGTCAAATTTGCCACCATTATATAAAAAACAGAGCAACTATTGGCTTTTTTGTTGTTGGCTCAAGAACATGGCTGTGAGGATTTTGATGGTATGTGCTGCGTGGATTTTAGGCGCCCCATTGCAGCAACATATTACCAAAATCTGAGAAAATGTCAGCCTTTTTGGCATCCATTCACTCAATTGGCAGTATTGTTTGTTTGCTATTGCCTTGGTTGCTGTCATGTTTGCAAGGGTCCTGCAGAACATGGCAAACCTGGTACTAGCTGTTCAAAAACAGAAAGGGGGAATTGCTGGGGTCTTCACGGGTCTGCAGACAAGTTAGTTGACTTCAAAGACTTAGCTGTGTACCTTTAAGACAGCCACAAATTGTCAGGTATGTAAACAGGATGTGAAGAATCGGAACTTAGAACCACAGCATATGGACACCTACAGCAACAGCAAATAGCAAGCAAGAAGAAGGACACAAAACCCTATCAGGGTCTGACACATGTACTGTCTAAGATATATAAATAATTTGTACAAACAATTAAGGCCATTGTTGGGAATTGTAGAATTGTACGGAACAGAGACACTGGGTTTATTTGACATTGATAATGTGCAGTTTTGGCCTTGCTTTGATGATGTGCAGCTGAGATCCTGCAGCAAAGAGTTAAATAACTTTGAGGGAGTATGAGAAGAAACTAGGATGAGACAGAAACAAAGGAGGAATGTGATCTCACCTGTGGTGACGCAGGTGGAGGCGGACTGAAAAAACACTATGTCCGCGTGGCTGGGTTTGAACAAAATGGCCTTTATTGTTTATACAATATTAAAATTAAGGTTTTCAATCAAGGCCACTACACACAGCTCACAAAAATCAGATAACCACATCATATACTGTATCAGAGTTAGTACCATACAAAGCAATGACTTCCAATCATGCAGTGTGAGTGTATAAGGCTCTGCCATCACTTCAAGAAGGGACATAGCAAATGTACTATGAATCCTGCCTTCCCGCACTGCTTTGCTTAACTCTTTAACAGCCTTGTATTGCACAGGCTGCCACTCTGGAGGTTGATTTGTCTGACAAAATACTGAACATGCCATAGCGACTCCCAAATCTTTTTGCTTCAATCCCACTTGCATTCCCGCCACCAAACCCTCAGACCCCCTTTCACCCTCCCCAAAAACACAGTCAATGCATTGGGGGAGACGCGGGGGGCGGGGGGGGGAAGGTCTAGCTCCTTTTCTGGATCTATAGGACCTGGATCAAAAGGTTTATCAGTGTCGATGGAATCATTGTCCCAGTTGTCTTGTTCCTGCACTTCGTCCTGTGTTGTGAGGGTCACTGCAATCAGTCACAGAAGGTTAGGGGGCAGAGGAGGTGTGGACAGAATCACCATCGTTGACAGTGTCTTGAGAAGAGTCGCACTGTCAGTGGAATTTACAGCCTCCTCTGGTTTAGCACTGTTAGTAGAATTAGTTGACACTTGACAAAGAGTAGTCAGAAATTGCCACCAAGGTGTCAAATGCATTCCCGACACAGAGTCCCCCTCCACGGCAGCATCATACAATTGTCTGATGACCTCTTTCATTTCTTTCGAAGTCTCTAAAATCAACCTCCACATTGTGGAGAATTTTTCACTTTCTTTAGAGCCTGAACTAATGTCCTCCCACAGTGCCGCGCCGATCTTATCCCAAGTCATTAACTCAAAAGCCGCTCACTGAGGGGATCAGTCCTCGCTGCCGAGCCCATGAAAGCAACTTTCTCAGGGTTCCTTCATCATAAGATAACCCTCTCTTCGAGAGGATATGTTGGAGGAGCTTCACCACTGCTGCTTCCTCTTCGCTCAGCGTGGACCCCATCTCCTCCCCGGCCACTCACCTGATCAGGAAGAGATTCCAACAGTTGCGTGCACGCCTTCCCAGGCACCGGGGCAGTGCCTGCTATGGCCGGCTTCTTCTGCCCCCTCTGAGCCGCCTCTTCACTCCTGGAAGCATGGACGAGAGGGTCCCCGTTCGGGTGCCACTTGTTGACGCGGAAGGCTCAGACACAAATTATACGACCAATGTGATCAAGTTAGTGCCACTTTTATTAAGACTTACAGCAATTTATATTCTTAGCAAAGGATACACACGCTATGCATGCTTTGTTATGCAAAGGTGATAGGCTAAAACTACTTGTCCACGCACACCCATCCCCCCTATGATTGGTCCTGGTGTGGTGTCCATGCACTGCTCCCCCCTTATGCAGACATCCTGTTTTTCTCATCTTTCAGTCCAACTCTCTTATCTTCTTGCCACGTATGCAGTTTCTCCATCCCTCTGACCTTGCATATGTCCTTCACAACAGCTGCAGCTTGTTACAGCTGCGGCCTGCTATTACAATAAAGTTACTCGGTCTGGATTGCTCATAATATACCCATTATCTTCTAGCCACTCCACAGATGGCTGTGTAGTTTTTCCAAAAGACAGGCCAGCAAGGAAAAATGGTGGAGTTGCTCTATATGTGAGAGAGCAACTGGAATGTATCAAGCTCTCCCTAGGGGTGGATGCATAACAACTCAAGCGGTTATGGGTGAGGATAAGGGGCAGGCCAACATGGGGGACACTGTTGTGGGTGTTTACTACAGGCCATCAGATAAGGAAGAAGAATTTGATGAGGCCTTCTACAAACAATTGCAGGTAGCCTCACAATCACAGGCCCTGATTCTCATGGAGGACTTCAACCACCCTGACATTTGCTGGAAAGACAACACAGCTAGGCTCACACAGTCCAGAAGGTTTCCGCAGAGCATTGATGATAACTTTTTTACACAGGTGGTGGAGAAACCAACAAGGTGAAGTGTACTGCTAGACCTTGTACTAACAAACAAAGAAGGACTGGTTGGGGTTGTGAAGGCTGGGGGCAGCCTTGGCTGCAGTGACCATGAGACAGTGGAGTTCAGGATCCTGCATGGAGGAAACAGGGCAATAAGGAGGACTGCAACACTGGACTTCAGGAGAGCTAACTTTGGCTGCTTCAAGGACCTGCTTGGAGGAATCCCATGGGTTAGGGCTCTGGAAAGTAGGGGGGTGTCCATGAGAGTTGGCTAATATTCAAGCATCACTTCCTCCAAGATCAAGATCAGTGCATCCCTATGATCAAGAAATCAAAAAATGGGGGCAGGAGACCTGCATGGATGAGCAAGGAGCTTCTGGCAAAACTCAAACAGAAGGAGGAGGTTTGCGAAATGTTGAAAAAGGGACAGGCCACTTGGGAGGAATATAGGAATGTTGTCAGAACATGCAGGGATGCAACAAGTAAGGCTAAGGTCTGTTTGGAATGAAATCTGGTGAGGGATGTCAAGTACAACAAGAAGGGCTTCTTCAAGTATATCATTAGCAAAAGAAAGACTAGGGAAAATGTGGGTCTGCTGCTGATTGAGGTGGGTGCCCTGGTGACGAAGGGCACAGAGAAGGCAGAGTTACTGAATGCCTTCTTTGCTTCAGTCTGTACTGCCAAGGCCAGCCTTCAGGTTTCACAGACCCTGGAGGCAAGAGAGGAAGTCTGGAGAAAGGAAGACTTTCCCATGGTCAAGGAGGATCACCTCAGAGATCATTTAGGCAAACTTGACACCCACAAATCCATGGGCCCCAATGGGATGCACCCCTGAGTGCTGAGGGAGCTAGCAGATGTTATTGCTAAGCCACTCTCCATCATCTTTGAAAGGTCATGGACAACAGGAGAGGTGCCTGAGGACTGAAGGAAAGTCAACGTCACTCCTGTCTTCAGAAAGGGCAAGGAGGAGGACCCAGGAAACTTCAGGCCAGTCAGCCTCATCTCCATCCCTGGAAATGTGATGGAACAGCTCATCCTGGATATCGTCTCTAAGCATGTGGAGGAAAAGAAGGTAGTCGGAAGTAGTCAGCATGGCTTCACCAAGGGGAAATCATGCCTGACCAACCTGACAGCCTTCTCTGATGGAATGTCTGGCTGGGTAGACGAGGGGAGAGCGGTGGATGTTTTCTACCTTGACCTCAGCAAGGCTTTTGACACTGTCTCCCATAACATCCTCATAGGTAAGCTCAGGAAGTGTGGGTTAGATGAGTGGACAGTGAGATGGATTGAGAACAGGCTGAATGGCAGAGCTCAGAGGGTTGTGATCAACGGCACAAAGTCTAGCTGGAGGCCTATAGTTAGCGGTATTCCCCAGGGGTCAGTACTGGGTCCAGTCCTTTTGAACTTATCAGTGACCTGCATGAAGGGACAGAGTGTACCCTCTGCAAGTTTGTGGTTTATACAGAACTGGGAGGAGTGGCTGATACACTAGAAGGCTGTGCTGCCATTCAGTGAGACCTGGACAGGCTAGAGAGTTGGGCAGAGAGGAACCTAATGAAGCTGAACAAAGGCAAGGGTCCTGCACCTAGGGAGGAAGAACCCCATGCTCCAGTACAAGCTAGGGGTTTACCTGCTGGAAAGCAGCTCTGCAGAGGACCTGGGAGTCCTGGTGGACAGCAAGTTGACCATGAGCCAGCTGTATGCCTTTGTGGCCAAGAAGGCCAATGCTGGGGTGCATTAGGAGGAGTGTGGCCAGCAAGTTGAGGGAGATTATCCTCCCCCTCTACTCTGCCCTGGTGAGGCCACATCTAGAGGATCTAGATGATCCCCAGGGGTCACTTCCAACCCTGACCATTCTGTGATTCTGATTCCTTTTCAGTAAGCCTCTTTGTACCATCCCATTTGATTGGAGGTAATATGGGGTGTAGAATACTTATTGAATTTCTTCCTGTTTTGCCCGTTTTTGCACCTCCTTACATGAGAAATGTGAGCCCTTATCACTTTGGATGGTATCAGAGGTAGGTAGAATTGAGAACCATTATGATAGCCCTTGCCTCACATTTCATCCATCAGCCTTTCAGCACTTAGTTGTGATGAGGAGCCCAGATACTACTTCCACATCTGTTATAATATGTTTATAACTGGTGGATAGTTTTAGAGGACTGGTATAATCAATCTGCCAGGTAGACCATAAGGTTTTACCTTTGTTAATATGCAAAGGTGGTGCCTTAGCAGGGTGATCTGTTTGCAATCTTAATCTACATTGGGGACATTCTGTAAGAATAATTTCACACGTTTTCCTGTCTAGAGGCCAACCTTGGCTCTGTGTAGCAAAATAAAGTGTTTCTTTACATGTGTGACCTAATTTTTGATGTAACCATTTTCCCAACCAATATCACTCAGGATTTAAGGAATTCCATATTTTTATCTTCCTAATTTTGGTCAATTCATCCACCTTTTGATTCCAGTTTGTAGCTGGTTTATTGTCATTGGTGTGAGCTTTCACCCATTCCATCTTGAATGGTGTTTTGCTGGCTATATCTAATAATAATTGCCAATCTTGCATTCTCCAAACTGGAGATATGTTTACCTCCCAGTTCAGGGATTCCCTTTGACAGAGCCATTGTGTGGCGCCAATCTATAAAGCATAGAAATCTATGTATAATTTTTGCTGCATTCTGTGCTGCTAAAACAACTGCTGTTAATTCTACTTGTGTGCTACCTTCACCTTCTTCGATTACTTGTTGGTCAGTAGCAATATTTAATGCAGCAGCCTTGTATTAGCATTTACTGTTTATTCTTTTTGTTGAGGCATCAGTGAACCAAATATCTCCTGTTAGTGTTACCTCAGTTAAGGGATGTGGAGTGGCTGGAAGACAACGGACATATTATGAGCAATCCAGACCAAGTAACTTTGTTGTAAGAGCAGGCCAAGCAGGCCGAAGCTGTAACAAGCTGCAGATGTTGTGAAGGACATATGCAAGGCCAAGGGAGACAAAGAAACTGTGTATCCACAGAGAGATAAGAGAGTTGGACAGAAAGATGATAAAAAACAGGATGCCTGCACAAGGGGGGAGCAGGTTGTGGGCACCACACCAGGACCAATCATAGGGGAGGTGGAAGCGTGTGAATAAGTAGTTTTAACCTATCACCTTTTACATAACAAAGCGTGCGTAGCATGTGTATTTTTAGCTGGAGGTATAAATTGGTGTGGGTCTATTAATAGCACCTGTAGAGTATAAATTGCTGTATATCCCTTAATAAAGTGGCACTAACTTGATCACATTGGTCGTATAAGTTGTGTCCGAGCCTTCCGCGTCAACAAAGGGAGGTGCATTTAAAATTGGTGAGGTTTTAAAAGGTTGTTGTAACACTAATGGATCTACATTTATATGAATTTGTAATTTGGGAACTTTAGTATGTCCTTTGGTTAATTTCATTTCCTCTGCAATTACTGTCAAATAAGCATGCCATTTTCTAATTGTAACTTTCTGTGTAACTCCTTCTGGGAGAATAGGATTGTTTCTAACAAATTAAATGGTCCTCTGGTTTGCACAGGCTGTTCCTGGATTATTTTGTTAACTTGCTTTAATGCCCAGACTAAGGACAAAAAGTCCTTTTTCCTACTTGAAATATCTCTGTTCTGTCTCTTTAAATGCAGTCAAGTTGAACAATAAAGGTCTCTTTGGTCTGTCAGGGTCAGTTTGGAGTAGGTTACAGTCAGTACCATGTTCAGCAAAACCCCATTCTGCTATAATAGGATCATGGGGGTGTACTGGTGTTATCGATTTGTTAATAAGTTAAGATTGATTGACTTTATTTGTTTGATTATTTGATTTTATAGAATTATTTTATAGAATAGAAATATAGAAGGATAAAAATATATTTTGAGGAAACTTATAATTGCTCAGTAAAAGCTGCTATGAGACCCTCTGTACATCCTGTACCAAGGCCAGAAGAATGAGCTGGAATCATTGTTGAAACTTAGGTAATAATTTAGGGTTTGAAAGGTTTCTTTGTATCTGACCAGCCTTCTGTATGTAGAAAGTGTATTGAGATGTCAGAATATGAGATTAATGGAAATTGGGAAGAGTCGACTGGAACAGCTTGTAGTTGCCTGCCAAGAAACCGTGAACTTTAGTAAAAGGTAACTCCGGCAGGGGGAGATCGCGACCACCGACTCATATACCACCTACCCAAATCGTACCCCAGACCCATTTCTAGACCTTTCTAAGCTCTACTGCGCAGAATCGGATATGGGAGGAGAATATGTTAATGATTTATGGTAAATATTATGATTATGCATGAATACTTAATGAATATGTATGAATAAGTTTTATATATGGTGTTTGATTTTGAGACCTGGCGTGCATTGATTGTGAGAGGACTCGCTCACGCACCTGGCCGTTAATAAAGAAGTGTCTGCTTATCTACATCACATTGGTGTCGATAAGTTTTCCATTCCGAGATTTCGGTAACACTGGTTCCAATGA
This sequence comes from Falco rusticolus, assembly GCF_015220075.1. Classification (NCBI taxonomy): domain Eukaryota; kingdom Metazoa; phylum Chordata; class Aves; order Falconiformes; family Falconidae; genus Falco; species Falco rusticolus. The sequence goes on along the minus strand of NC_051209.1, from coordinate 13,093,150 downwards.
CTGATATGTTTTTAATTCCTATATTAGTTTTGACTGCTTCTTCATGTTCTGAATTCCATCTCCATGGCTTTCCTTTTCACAAAAGCAAATGTAGCAGGCAAGCAGTGATAGAAAATCCAGGTATATGTTTGCTCCAACACCCTAAAGTACCCATAAATAATACTTTCCTAGATTGGGGTGTCCGTAATTCTTCTGTTTTTTCCAAGGTATCTGGAGGGATCATTGCACTACCTGCTATCCACCAAGAACCCAAAAACTTTACTTCTCTACTTGGTCCCTGACATTTTTCAGGTGGGATCTCAACTTCTGCTTCATGTAGTGTTTGCCGTACTGCTATTGCTGCTTCTTCTACTTCTTCAGGGGAATCTCCTCCAATTAGAATGTCATCTATATATATTGGTACAGTTTCACATTCTGAGGATGTGGGGCTGTTTGTAAAAGTTCAGCAAGTGCAGCATGAGCTATTGTGGATGAGTGTTTATATCCTTGTGGGAGTCTGTTAAAGGTGTATTGTATACCTTCCCAAGTAAAAGCAAATTTCTTTTTATCCTTTTCTTGTAAAGGGGCCATAAAGAACATATCTTTGACATCTAGCGCTGCCATCCATGAGTGTGCAGCTGCTTGTAGTGTGGCTGTTAGAGTTGCAATATTAGGTACTGCAACTGTTAGTGGGACTGTATTGGCATTTAAGCGCTGGTAATCAATTGTAAGATGCCATCTTCTATCCAGTTTTTAGACTGGCCAAACCGGTGAATTATATGAGGAATGGATTCTGGAGATGATCTGTCATTTTTCTAAAACAGTTATAACTTCAGAAATTCCTTTTTGTGCTGCAGCAGAAATTGTGTATTGTGGTACAGTAGTGATTTTTGAGTCAGGGTGTACAGATGCAGCGTGAAGTATATGCACTGTAGCCTCCCAATATCTATCAGGATGAGGGTCGATGCTTGAACCAAAGGACCATATGCTGCCATCCAGCAGGCACCAGGTTCAGCTGTTCAAGACATAGAAACCCAAAATATTTTCATTGTGATCTTTAACTGCAAAGCAAGTGGTCGACTTGCTTTTAACCTGGGAGCCACAAATTAACTTTGGCAGTTTGACAAATAACACTCACTCCATTTACTCCAGTGATTTTAACTCGTTGCTGTCCAGTTTGAACACCCAGCTTCTCAGTATCTTTCTGTGTAAATACTGAAATTTGTGCGCCCATAGTTATGGAAAATTTATCTAGTTGGTGTCAAGGACCAACTGGAATCAGAATGTATGGGCCATTGTTCTCTAACCATTGATAGGATTCCACTTGCCAGAGAGACAGGCTCAATTGTTGTCCAGGTGTCATTTGTTTTTTAATCTAAAATTTCAGGGAGGAAGAGATCTATCATCCCCTCTCTGAGTTGGTGATGGTGTCTGAGTGTTTGGGGTGTATTCTCTCTGATATCTATTATCGTGTCTCTGCACTGCATGAATTAGATCTTGGATAAGATGCCAAAACGGCACAGAGTAACTGCTCAGAGACGAATTTTGTCTTTAAGCAGCAAAGGTATTTATTTCGTGCAACATTGGGGAGCTAGCCAATTCGCACCGGACAAACTAGCTACAAAGTTTTCAGTGAAAAGTTTGGTATTTTATACAGTTTTTGTGAGAGGTTACACAACATCTTTACATGCATACTCATTTGATTTTTACACCTAATAACTCCATTCACAATAGGTGGGATCTAGGTGGAGTAGACTTTTCAATTTTCTTTGTTCAACGATTTCCTGACTTGATGGTCTCCTTATCTCCTTCAGGTGCCCACCTTATCTTTTCTAATTATCCAAAGTACATTCCTTTCTCAACACAAACAGAGCATCAGCCAGAGCATTGTACCAAACTCATACTGACTAATCTTTTTTTGAAGACCTTGTTCTGTTTCATTCCCCCCTTTTCTTAAGACTTACGAATACTTTTGTCAAGTTTCAAAGACAAAGGGCTTTGGTAGACATGTATCATTGTCCATATTATTTGCGTCCTTTTAACTATGGCATTTAGTTTATACCACAGACAGACATTCAAGAAGGATAAAATAGGATCATTCCTCCCAACGTGATTAGTACGAGATTTATTAAATAGTGGAATACTTGTGTTGCTTTAGGGCAGGGGTCCTCAAACTACGGCCCGCGGGCCGGATACGGCCCCCCAGGGTCCTCAATCCGGCCCCCGGTATTTACATAACCCCCCCGCCCCCCCTCGCCGGGGGTTGGGGGGGGAAACCAAGCAGCCGCAAATGACTAGTCGCCTGCCATTTCATCCACCATGCACCCGCCGGGACTGGGTTGGAACCAGCGCCCTCCGCGGTGCACGGTGGGCGAGAGGCGCGGACATCTCCTCTGCCGGGCAAGCTCAGTCGGCAGCCTCTGCACTGCGAGGTCCAGCCAACTCGGGCGAATCGCCAGAATCCTGGCGCGGCCCTTCAGTCCCTCCTGGCCACCCTGTCCGGACTGCGCGGCCGGGCTGAGGAGGGGGGCGGCAGCATCAGTGAGGGGGGAGGCTCCCCCATCTCTCCCTCCCTCCCTCCCTCCCTCCAGCTCCCAGGCAGGACAAGCAAGCCAGCACCAGCGGGAAGCGTGCGCTCCATCATGTCAAAAAAAAGAAAAATTGACTCCAAGTGCGGGGTATTCCAAGAAAGGTGGACTTCTGATTATTTTTTCACAGAGTACAAAGACCGAGCTGTTTGTCTGATATGCCAAGAATTCAGTGTCTGTGTTCAAGGAATACAATTTGCGTCGACACTACCAACCTCAACATAAATATGATTCTTTGGTCGGACAAGTGAGAAAAGATAAAATATTAAGACTGAAACATGGATTGGCAACTCAGCAAAATACTTCTGTGAAGCAAAAGCAGCTCAATATATCATCACTTCGAGCAAGCTATCAAGTTGCCAAGCTCATAGATAGCACGCACTGGCAGAGCATTCATAGAGGGAGAATTTGTTAAAGAATGCCTTCTTTCTGTGGCCAAAGAGATGTGTCCAGAGAAGGTGGATTCATTTAGTACAGTGAGTCTTTCAGGACCTACAATTACACGAAGGTTTGAAGAAATGGGGGAAAATTTGAATCGGCAGTTGCAAAACTCCTCAAAAAACTGCTATTTCTCATTGGCACTCGACGGAAGCCATGATGTTTGTGATTCTGCCCAACTTCTAATTTTCATTTGTGGACAAATGATTCTTTTGAAGTCACAGAGGAGCTTGCTGCACTGAAAAGCATCAAAGGAAAAACTACAGGAGAGGATATCTATGAGAAAGTTTGCCAAACTTATATGGAGAAATAGTGTGAAATGGGGACAATGGACATCAATCGTGATTGTATATGTCTGCTCAAGGAATGTGGGTATGGTGACTGGTCATGGGTGTGGTGTCTGGTCACATAGCCACACAGCTTTGAGGAGACACCTACCCTTCTTCCTCTAGCAAAGGGGCTATTTATAAAAAGGATGAGAAAAGGATGAGAGACATTCCAAGGCTATCTAGAGGGAGGGAGTGCTAAGTCTCCTTGCTGGAGAAGATCAGATGGTTACAAGGACATGAATCACCTACAAACCTGCAAGACCACCACATTCCAGGCAAAGGACTGATAAGCTAATTAACATGGGAAGCTAGAATAAGTGGGTTTAGGTAACGAATATGTATAGGCGTTAATTGAATATTCATTTGTTTTATTGTATAAATGTGAGATGGTTCGTCACTTCGGGCATGCACACTTGTGGAGGAGTGATCCCCCGTGCATCTGCACGCAATAAACATACCTAATTTATAACTTTCGAGCTATAGAGTCTAATTCCGTACGTCAGTATGTTACAAGGTACCGTGCACTTCCATACAATTCTAGTAATGCTGACAGTTTGCGTTATCACGCAAAGTATGCATTTCAATGAACAATTGCCAAAAAACAAATTATATTTTTTTTTCTGGCTGTAAGCAGCAAGTTAAGTTTTCAGCTATTTGCCTAGAATTACCAGAATTTTTTTCTTTTTTTTTTTACACACAATTCATAACTCTGATTTTGAACATGTAAGGAGACAACACATAAAACAAACAAGACACCAAGCGCTATTTCAGTTGTTACATTCTAGGAATTCCCCAAATCTTAAGACACCCTAAAGGAAGTTTTCAGCTTCGCAAATCTTAAGACAATCAAATAGGGCTATTACCCTTTTCAGAAGGCGTCCCTTCTTCTCAACCCTGCGAGACGGCGTCCCATCTTTTGTCTTATGGGGTAAAACCAAATCTTAAGACACCCTAAAGGAAGTTTTTCACTTCCCAAATCTTAAGGCAACCAAAGAATAAATATAAATACCTTTTATGTTGTGCAGAAGTCCTTGTCCACCTGTGTGAGAAGCCAAGGGGTAGGGGAGTCTCACTGACAGAAGATCCAGTCGGGGGCCCCGAGGGTCCCCAGGCCCCTGGATTCCAGCACTGGTGGAGTTTTCCTGGCTGGCTCACCAAATTGATGCCAAAACAGCACAGAATAACTGCTCAGAGATGAATTTTGTCTTTAAGCAGCAAAGATATTTATTTCGTGCAACATTGGGGAGCTAGCCAATTCGCACCGGACAAACTAGCTACAAAGTTTTCAGTGAAAAGTTTGGTATTTTATACAGTTTTCATGAGAGGTTACACAACATCTTTACATACTTACTCATTTGATTTTTACACCTAATAACTCCATTCACAGTAGGTGGGATCTAGGTGGAGTAGACTTTTCAATTTTCTTTGTTCAATGATTTCCTGACTTGATGGTCTCCTTATCTCCTTCAGGTGCCCACCTTATCTTTTCTAATTATTCAGAGTACATTCCTTTCTCAACACAGAGCATCAACCAGAGCATTGTACCAAACTCATTCTGACTAATCTTTTTATTTTAAGACCTTGTTCTGTTTCAGATAAGGCCAGCAGGCTGTTTCTGAATTACAGTTTTTGGAATGCCAAGGTCCGATGCTTGATTATATAATTCTCTCCACTTCAGAGTTCTGAGTTGATGATCAATAGATCGCAATTCTTGAGAACTACCATTGAAACCTATATCTTTGGTTTCACTAGATAAATCACGGATGAGAAATGGGATGGAAAGATCTATAATATCATGTATTAATGTTGCCCAGATGGGGAGATTTCTGCGCACTAGGGCTTCTTCCTGATCATCAACAACATCACTTATAGCCAATAGGGCATTGAAGTCTGTGTCTCTCTTAATTTCATCTCGTTTTGCGATGAGATTGTGGCAATGTATTTGGAAGAAAAGGGACACCTGGCCTTTCAAAAGTCGCTCTTGCTTTAGCAGCTTGATATGATTGAAAGTTTTGTCTGCTCAGCAAGGCCACAAGGTTGTGTGAGAAAGACACCCAGAATGAAGAAAACAGGATCTTTAGCAGTTAAGCAGGCAGAAAAACAGGAGTTGAGCTGGGAATTGATGACCGCAAGAATGTCAACAATTTTAATGATGAGACTAACCGCTTGTATGTTTTTAACCAATTAGTATCTGTATAGCAGCGTGTGAACAGTGTATGCAACCAATAGAATTAAGGTGTGATGTGTGTGTGAATATTAATATTGTATATAAGTTTGCAGAAATTTAAGTAAAGTGGCTTCAACTAGGGTCATATTGATATGTCGTTGAGTCTGTGATTTTGCTCCTGCATGAGATAAGGTTTGAGTATAGCAGGGGCTCTCTTAATGAGTGGCTTCAACATATCATAATTTACAGTTGCCCATATAGGGACATTGAGAGGACTGCGTTCATGCATTGCCTGAATACAGGAAGTTTTTGTAATAGATGTGGAGAGCTCATTCAAAGTTCTGATGGGTATTAACAGAGGTTCTCTTCTCTCCAGTATATCTATTCTGCCAGGCCAGTATGCTACCTTACTTGTTATTGAGTGGGGGTTGTTTGAGGGTGTGGGGCTAGCATTTAAAAAAACATCAGGACCCTAAAATCCATTGGCTTCATCACCATTTAGTAAGAATCTATCTCCTCCAGTTAGACACACTTGCCATAAATATTCAGTTTCAGTTTCACCTGGCTTACAGCCATAGCACTCTTGTTGTATGGTCCATACAACACAATTTAATCTCACTAACAGATTGAGTAATGACCTTTAATTACCTCATTTTGCACTAATGACCTTTCAATTACATCATTTTGCACTTTTTTTTTTTTTTTGAAAGTTGCAAAGATGAATCTTTTTTCAAGTACTTTTTGGGGGTGTTAAGTTGATGTCGGTAGAAAGGGGGACATTTTTATTGTTTACGTTTTCCTGTGTAACATTGTATAACACAAAAAAACACCAGAGCCAGAGCTTTTCAAAAGAGACAAGATCTTGTAATGGCAACCTGAAGTCAACTGAAGATGAAAACAACAGTTTCCAATTCTTTGTATGTATGCCAAGTATGCAGCTTATCTGATTCACAGTATGATTGCCCACTTTTAGTCCTAAACAGACAGTCTTTGCAGTCAAAAAATTAAACTTCTGGGCTTTTAAAAAGGAAGCAAAGTACAAAAGGGAGATATCTTACAAGAGGACTCGATTTTTCTGGGAACTGAGCAAACATTCTTTCCAGAAGATTTCTACTGAGAACAGCAGTGCTATCAAGTAGCACTTTTATGTCTCTTATTCAGATAATGCCTTTGTGAATTGTTTGCTACTTTTTCACTTTTACAACAGAAGCTAGAAAATAATGTTTATCAACTGCATATTTGTTTCTTGTTCTTTTTATGTTACCTGCCTGTGATAGCTTTCACCATTTTTATGCATGTGCATATGAGTATAATTTGATTGAACAAGTACAGACATCAGTTGTATTTCTTATTGGAGAAGACAATATAAGAAATGTGAATATCATCCACTTGATAAGTTTATATAGTATTTTCTTCTCTATCAATCTAATGCTGAAAAAACTCAGAATGAAGAAAACTGCTGAGACTTTTTGTACTTTTAGCAGCAAGGTATTTATTTTCTGTGCAGGGGAGGAGGTAGTTCACACCACAGAAACTCGCTCCGAAGTACAGGTGTGAAACAGGCTAATTTATACATTTGACATACATGTTTGCAACATCTTCTCATACATTATTCATGTAATTACAACATCTCATTGCATATTAATGATGGGCAGAGTCTAGGCAGGGCCTGGGTGGAGTTTAGGTGGAGTCTTCTCTTGGCATTAATTTTTAGAGAGTCGTTCCAGCCTTCGGCCTCGCTCAGGTGGTCTTCCTCAAAGTTGCACTTTTCAGCTTTCTTTCATAAGTGACTCTGCCAGGATCTTGTACATGAATCTTGGCTTGTTACCATTTTCTTCTATTGATGTGTCTAACTCTACCTAATTTATGATTTCTAGTACCTGGTACAGCGATTTCCAACAATGGCTTAGGCCTGGGTACAGTGAGCAAGAACAGGGCAATTCAGCACTACATGCTATGGTTCCTCAGTAACCAAGTTGAGCAATCTTGTAAGGCAGGACAGAACTTTTACCTGAGACTTTTCTCAGGTGGATCTTTAGGTTTTTAGGCCTTTTTCTTTTTCAACTCTTCTTCCTACATAGACCTAGAGGGAAAATGCTTTCTGTAGCATACTATGAGATCATGAACAACAGACACCAAAAAATGGCTTATAGGAAACATGCATTAAGTTCTTCACAGTGTCTCTGAGGCAGCAATTTTACTGTCAGTAGACAGTGATCAGATAGCAGGAGGAACGTTCTTGGGAACATACTAAACTGTAGTGTGTGATTCACTGTCCTTTTAGGAATGGTGAAATCCCACCCAAAGTTCATGGACTTCTGGCATGGATGAACTTGGACTTGAGTGCAGGTTTGAGTCTGTATCTGAAAGTCAGTATAGACATATCCAAAGCAAGCCATGTTTATATAAAACCCAACTAACAAGGAATATGCAAATCAGGCTTAAATCAAAGCAAGAAACCTTTCTCCAAAGCAAAATTAACGTTTTCTATGATAATGACAAGTCATTAGTTTCCTTTCACAGTTAACAGTAATCTGCCCTGGCGCACAACTCTGCAGGGAAAAAAACCTCCTCTTTATAGGTTCTGCCTTGTTATCCCTAGGCAACTTCACTGCTGATACTGACTTATTGACTTGCAGCATTGTTGTGGTTTAACCCTGTCAAGCAAGTACCACACAGCTGCTCGCTCACTCCCCCCTCACCCAGAGGGATGGGGAGGAGAATTGGAAAGGAATATAAAATTCAAGAGTTGAGATAATGTTGACACGGAAGATTCGGACACTACTTATAAGACCAATGTGATCAAGTTAGTGACACTTTATTAAGGGATACACAGCAATTTATACACTAGCACAAAGCACACACATTGCTTCTAGATTGCTAATAGGCTAAAGCTGCTTGTCTATTCACTCTCCTGCACTCTATGATTGGTCACAGCATGGTATCCATGCTCCTCGCCTACATTCTGTTTTGACATTCTATTTTCTTATTTTTCAGTCCAACTCCTTTATCTCTTTACCCCGTGTGCAGTTCCTTAATAGTCCAACTTTCTTATCTCTCTGCCAGTACACAGTTTCTTTGTCTCTCTTGGCCTTGCATATGTCCTTCACAACAGCTGTGGCCTGTTGTTACAATGAGGCCACTCGGTCTGGATTGCTCATAATATGCCCATTGTCTCTAGCCACTCCACAAGATAAGAACAATTTAATAGGTAAGGCAAAAGCCACACATGCAAGCAAAGCAAAACAAGGAATTCATTCACTACTTCCCATTGGCAGGCAGGTGTTCAGCCATCTCCAGAAAAGCAGGGCTCCATCACGCGTAACAGTTACTCAGGAAGACAAATGCCATAATACCAGATATACACCACCCACCACCACTCCTTCCTCCTTCTTCCCCCAGCTTATATATACTCAGCATGACATCATATGGTATGGAATACCTCTTTGCATAGTTCGGGTCACCTGTCCCGGCTGTGTCCCCTCCCAATTTCCCATACCCCTCCAGCCCTCTTGCTGGCAGGGCCCAAGGAACTGAAAAGTCCTTGACTTAGTATAAACATTACCCGGCAACAACTAAAAACATCAGTGTCCTATCAACATTGCTCTCAAATCAGATCCAAAACACAGCGCTGGACCAGCTACTAAGAATAAAACCAACTCTATCCCAGCTGAAATCAGGACAAGCATGCTGGATTCAGTGACAGTAGAGAGGGTAGATGGGTAGTGGCAGCTGTTTTATTTTGGGGAAGAATGGTTTCTGCTCAGCTGGGAAATTAATTCACTTTTATCACATTTCATCTTCCACTAAACATATTTTTAAATTGCAGGCTCTGTTTTTCAAATAAGTAAGCTCTGTTAAGCTAACAATAGGAAAAAGTGCACGTCTGCAGCAATTAAATGGTGGGTTAAACTCGTGTATAAAGAAATTACTGATACATATAAAAAAAAAAAACTTTCCCTTTGTGATAAACACAGTCATGATTCATGTTGATATGGAGAAATAGTGTGAAATGGGGATAATGGACATCGATTGTGATTGTGTCTGCTCAAGGAATGTGGGGATGGTGACTAGTCATGGGTGCGGTGTCTGGTCACATAGGCACACAGCTCTGAGGAGACAACTACATTTTTGAGGAGATGCCTGCCCCTCTTCCTCTAACAAAGGGGAGACGCCTGCCCTTCTTCCTCTAACAAAGGGGCTATTTAAAAGAGAATGAGAAAAAGATGAGAGATATTCCAATGCTATCTAGAGGGAGGGAGTGCTAAGTCTCCTTGCTGGAGAAGATCAGATGGTCACAAGGACATGAATCACCTACAAACCTGCAAGACCACCACATTCCAGGCAAAGGATTGATAAGCTAATTAACATACGAAGCGGGGTTTAGGTAACGAATATGTATAGGCGTTAATTGAATATTCATTTGTTTCATTGTATAAGTGTGAGATGGTTTGTCACTTCGGGCATGCATGCTTGTGGAGGAGCGATCCCCCGTGCATCTGCGCGCAATAAACATACCTACTTTATAACTTTCGAGTTACAGAGTCTAATTCCGCACATCCATGTCAAAATAGAATATAGTGTGATAAGTGTAATTGTTGTACTCTGTGTAAATCTAAAATAGTTTGTGACCATTATAACCTGTATCACAATTGTAATGATTAGGCGCATGTGCTTCTCCTTTAAGACAATGTAAAAACTCCCCTTCCCCTGAGGCAATAGCTACTGAGAAAAGCACCAAAGGAGACAAAGAAAGCAAGCCAGGGAAAGCTCGCCAAAGAAGACAAAGACCCTGAGACTTTCAAAAGTACGCCAAAGAAGACCCAATAGGAGGAGAAGGTGTACCTTAACAACTGTTATAAACAATAACAATTAAAACAATTTTATTTTGGGTTCAATCAATTTAGGTTGAGAAATAATAAGCAAAAACAGCGCTGGGTACGCAGAGAACTCAATTAGTTCCACCACACTCACAGCTGAGTCCTGAAAGCAGCGTCTTTTATAACAGCATCTTGACCAATCTCTTCTCGCCGGATGTTCATCCTGCTCTTTCTCCATTGGGTCGTTAGGGTACACCTTCTCCTCCTATTGGGTCTTCTTTGGCGCGCTTTTCAAAGTCTCAGGGTCTTTGTCTCCTTTGGTGGGCTTTCCTTGGCGTGCTTTCCTTGTCTCCTTTGGCGGGCTTTTCTAAGCATCGATTGGCTCAGGGGAAGGGGGAGCTTTTACATTGTCTCAAAGGAGAATCACACGCGCCCATTCATTACAATTGTGATACAGGTTTTAGATTTACACAGGGTACAACAATTACACTTATCACACTACATTCTATTTTTGACATGAATCATAACTGTGTTTATCACAACAACCCAATGGAGAAAGAGCAGGACGAATATCCGGCGAGAAGAGATTGGTCAAGATGCTGTTATAAAAGATGCTGCTTTTAGGACTCAGGTGTGCGTGTGGTGGAACTAATTGAGTTCTCCGCGCACCCAGTGCTGTTTTTGCTTATTGTTTCTCAACCTAAATTGATTGAACCCAAAATAAAATTGTTTTAATTGTTATCGTTTATAACACCTTTTATAGACAAACGAGAGTAACATCCGTCTCAAAATCATATGCAATCTGCCCTTTTCTGTGAGTTCTTACCAATTCTTGTTGCAAGTATTTATCATTACTCTGACAGAAAATTAGAAATTAAAATTGGATATGTTTTGACTTTGGACTTTCTGCTGCACTTTATGTTGGGCACATTTATGCTTTCTGGATAAGCGAGTGCATGTCTGAACCTGAGCTGTGCCTAATGAGTTAGAGGAATAGCCTACTCCTAGCATGCCATCTAGTTTCCCCTGTTATTATGACTAGAAATCTCAGTGTAGAGCCAGCTGTCCTGGGGGAGCTTGATCTCCCCCTGATATACAGTGTAAATTGTGAATCTCCTAAATTCCAGCTCTAAACAACAGAGGCACGGTGCTTTGCAACAAACAGCCCTGCAGCCAGGCTGCATTTGGACACCAGACACTAGCAGGTTTGGAGGCCCTTGTAGCTGGTCCAAGCTCAGCAGGCACTGTGAATGCACTTTTGAACTGTAGTTCCCTTGTTCATGTTTGTCTCAGACTGCAGAAAAATTCCTGGGACTACAATGTCTGGTACTATTTTAAACACAGCTAAGAATTTGATAGCATTCCTCTATTACAATAAATAGCTTTGTTGTACTTTTTTGTACATAGTCTCCAACCAGTTCTAGATTCCTACAGTGGTTTATTATGTCATTGGACACTTACACATTTAGTCCCTTCACAAATAGCTGAGCAGCCTATGTTTGTCATACTTTTTCTGTTCTATTTCTTCTTTTAGATAGGATGTGTCTAAAAGTGAATATTCCAGTTGTTTTAAAATGTGCTAAAATTATCTATATATTTGCAATATAGTTGCACTCTATATAGTGCAATAATGTTTTGGTGTAAAAAGTTTAAAATGCAACAAGGCTTTATAGTGCATTATATCAAGCACTGAATACTTTTATGAATGTAACAGCATTCACTCATTGCTGTGACAAGCTACTCTTGAACTGCTGACCTGTAAGATAAAACGAGAGGTAATCATTCTCTGGAGACACCTAAACAACTCTGTAGTTTTAAATGTAAAAAAAACCATCACTGTTCCTCACTAAAAGATACTGCATGTTTGGTTGTTTAGGGAGAGTTTGTTTTTTTGCGGTTTGTTTTTTTTTTTTAAATGGAGGAGACAAGAGTCAGGTGAGACTGGTTGTGGTAAATGATGCATTTGATGCATTTAGCAAAATGTCATAGTCATAGCATGAACATTCCTTATAACTGAACTTTACTGATTGTATTGAACTACTTAAGTGTCAGTTTTCTCTGACTTGCATTATATTGTTCTGCTGAGTATTGCATAAAATTTTTGAAGCTATGATACAGAGTACAAGACATTTTGAAAATGAACACTTTATTGTATGGGTGGTTTAAAAGGAGGTGTGTAGAGTTTATGGTCAAAACAAGGGAAAGGCTAGAATAAGAAATGAGCGGTGTATTTTTATAGGGGTCTTTTATTCCTAGATTTGATGCAGTTTCAATATTGAGTACTTTCATAGTGAGCTCTAATAAAGAAACAGAACTTAAGCTTGCAGAGAATTTAAAAAAAGCAGCAAAAATACATGAAGAACTTATACAACCATGAAGAAACAAAATTAACTTTGTTAAACAAAATGTTTTTGATAGAAGTTTTGTGACAGTTGAAAATCTTTCTACTTTTCAATGTGTATCAAACCCCTGCATTTTGCTCAGTCAAGAGAAATGGGCATTGTAAGTATGCAGGATTGCATCTAAGAATGTCTCATTTCGTCTTGATAGCAAGCTGTAAGATGATGAATATTGGTCATGTGACTAGATCAAGAAGCATAAATGTTTTAATGTGGTCTGTGTGATCTTTTTGCTGTTATTTCTGATAATGCTTACATCACCTAAACTTTTTAAAGCATTCATTAAAGCATATTCATCTCTTATGCCTATTATAATAGTTGTAGGGGGACAAAGACAGTGGGTTGTTTGACATTGATAATGTGCAGCTGTGGCCTTGCTTTGACGATGTGCAGCTGTGATCCTGCAGCAAAGTGGTTAAATAACTTTGAGGGAGTGTATGAGAGAACCTACATGAAGTGGAGACAAGGAAGGGTGTGGACTGGCTTCTGGAGAATGGGGAAAACAGTGTAGACAGCAGAGTTTGACCAATGGTAAAGCTTTTGATTGCATGTGTAGAGTGTAAACTTATGGAAGCTGTGGCTATGGAATAGTAAAGGTCTTTGGTTCACAATCCTTGTGAAGTCTGTGCCTTGTATGCTACAAATAGTAAATTGGATTGTGACTGTATTGGGTCTGTTTCATGTGCTTAGAAATCTGAGAGGATACTGAACATTGAATGTTGGCAAAGACCTCTTTTTATTCAGTTGTAGTTGATAATTCCAGAGTTCTAGTGATGGTGACAAATACATCATGAAAAATTTCAGCATGGGTGCTTTTGAGAGTGTGCTGGTTTTGGCTGGGCTAGAGTTCATTTTCTTCATAATAGCTACTATAGGGATATGTTTTGGATTTGTGACCAAACAGTGTTGATAATACAAGGATGTTTTTGTTATTCCTGGGCAGTACTTACACGTTCTTGTTTGCTTCTCACCCCACCAGCAAGGAGACTGGGTGTGCACAAGAAGTTGGGAGGGGACACAGCTGGACAGCTGACCCCAACTGAACAAAAGGGATGTTCCATACCATGTGACATCATGCTCAGCATATAAAGCTGAGGGATGAAGAAGGAAGGGGGGCACACTCAGAGTTATGGTGTTTGTCTTCCCAAGTAACCATTATGCGTGATGGAGCCCTGCTTTCCTGGAGATGGCTGACCACTTGCCTACTGATAGGAAGTAGCAAATTAATTCCTTGCTTTGCTTGCATGTGTGGCTCTTGCTTTGCCTATTAAACTGTCTTTATCTCAACCCACAAGTTTTTGACTTCTATCCTTATGATTCTCTCCCCCATCCAACCAGGGGAGAGTGAGCAAGTGGTTGTGTGGTGCTTAGCTGCCAGCTGAGGGTAAATCACAAATGAGAGCTTTCATTTCTTTTTAGAGAGGAGAAAAAAAAATTGCAAAATTTTAGGTTAGGTCCTTAAAGGTCATGTGGCACAGCACCTTAAAGATATTTAAGTACTATATGATTCACGTTGCAGACAACATCTAGAGAAACCACTTCTGGGAAATAGTGGTTGTTGTGTGTCTTTCAATTTCTTTGTATGCCTTTCCATATGTGTAAAGTCAGCACCTACTTATTCCTGGTTTGTTTTCCTTTTTGCTGTATCTACCTAAACCTTCATGCATTCAATGTTTTTCCCTTTTCATGATGAGAACAGTTGTGACTTGAGAAAGTTATACCCCCGGGTAAGACTAGTGTCCTTTTTTCTTGTTGCTTGCACTAAGTTCTCTCTGTTTATAATTTAAATGTTGTTCTAGATTTTGTCTCAATTGCCTATTTTCTTGAAGCAAGGAATTCATGTACTTTTGCATATGAAAATCTGTTCATCTATCACTGTGCTGAATTTAGAACAGCCTATTCAGTACTACAGTCAGCGGTTTGCCTATGTTTTTATGCATGTAGCTGTCATCATTTGTATCTTCTCAGGGCTCACACTTCCCCCCTCTCAACAAAGGACTGTTATTTCTCCTCCCTATCCATTAGGCTTGTCCTGGTGCTTCTTAGATCTTTGTCCTTTTAACAGACTCCCTTCTGTCCCAGGTCCAAGAATTAAGACAATGCTTTTATTTTTGTACCTACTTGGCATTGTTTGTGATTTTTTTTTTTTCATTGTTTTGGTAGCTATGCTCGTACAGACACTTCAGTATATATTGATTCCCTTAAAGAAGAAGGTAAAGCAAATCTGCCTTTGTCTCTTTAGTACAGTACTAAAAGTACATAACCAGATATTGCAAGCTCCTTTTCAAGGCAAGAGTTATTGATACCAACATTCCAATTAAATTGTGCTTACTACATCTATAGTTAGAACAGATGTAGATCTATCTGTCCCAGGGATTGACCCTGACCTAAATTGGTTGATGAATGAGAAATTGTGAAATTACATCCTCTCAACATTCAGAACAGGATAAAATCCCCTTGTCAAGGTAGCGCTGAGACAAGATTTGCTCTTTTACCATGGTGGGCTCCAGCCCCATCCCTCACTCCCTAACCCCCCAGTATGTCCCTGCCCCTTCAGCCATAGCTCTTACGTTTGTCACAGCATAATTAAAGATTAATTGGGCTAAAGAGATGGATTGAAAGGGTGCATGAATCTGTGGCCATACAGTCAAAGCACTTGCTAGGGAGTGACTGTCCCATGGCTGTCCTGTATGGAGCTAGTGCTAGGGGACTGGCTCCCCTTGGGAAGGGAACTGGTTTTTAGAAGTGCTTAAAAAAAAAAAACATCCCAAAACAGAAGGACATGTGTGGATTACAGCGCAGTCTGGCTGGGGGGGGGGGAGGGGCTGAGCACGTCAGTCCTGTCAAAACTAATGCATGATGTGCAGAACTAGCCCCTCAAAGGCACAGTCCATGGCACTCCATGGCATTTGGGTATTTCCAAGGTAAGGTGCCAACTAAAGAGTGTTTTTCAGGCCGAGTAGATAATTTCTCTTTAACTCCTACATGAAGGACCTCTCTCTTCCCTGGATCTATCCCAGGTTCATACCAGTTGTTGTTTAATTGTTACGTACATACTAATAATTACCTGTTCTCTAAAGGACTCGCATAATCTATTTAAAAAATTGCCTGTCTTGAGGCAATGAAAGATTAAACTTCTTTGTTATTGTGAATCTCCTTAAAACCATAGTGCTTTTACATAGTTCAGTCTTTAAATGTCCTCTTTCATTCTCATTCAGGAAAATCTAGATTTTAGTATTTCCTTTTATCTAAAGAAAAAATGGCAAAGGAAAAAAATGGTAGTTTATTTCTTTAATTATGATTTTGTTTTCTGAAGTAGAACAGTGAATTCTTGCTACCAATGTATAATTGAAGTAAAATCATCTTATCTGTAACTTTAATGTTATAGCGATTCTTGGAGTAAAAATACATCTGTACGTACAATTTTGCTCACCCACTACTATTAAGCCTCAGTAAGAACTGTTCATGTTGTACAATAGTCAGCATCATGCCTATATTTTTATGCATGCAATTTGTCATCAGCTTTTGTCTCTTTAGGGCTTGGCAATCATTTCTTAAATAGTCTCTTCTAGTTGCAGTATTCCTTTCAAAAATTTTTTCCTTCCTGAGGCTCCTTGGTAAAAGGCAGAAGAAGTTATAGAGGCAGAAGTATTATAAACTAAAGTAGATGGCATTTCAGTTTCAGAGAAAATAATGAAGCTTGAACACAATGTTAATTGCCCCATAACCCATTGCATTTCTTGTACTACGTTGAAAATCAACCAGACTTTTTCAGAAGGAAGGATTTTCACATCCTTTAAGAAGGCATCAGTAAAATAACATATGGATGGATAGAATCATTCCAGACTGGGAATACTTGGGGAGGTCAATAAATAATCTAATGTAAGGACTTTGGCTGGCTGATGCTTTTGAAGACATGTCTAGTCCTTTTCAATGACCATATTTAAAATTCTCATGTAGCTCAGAGACAATAATTCCAAATACTGAAACATCAGGATATGGAGAAGACTTGAACTGACTCCTTCCCCCCCTAGTCACAAGCTATCAATAACGTGATTAAATCAGTTTTGACTGATACATCATGGTCATTTGAGGATAAATTTCTTCACTATTAAAGGTAAAATAAACTTTGTTGTGACAAATTTAATGGTTTTTCTAATGATCTGTAGCACCAATTTCAAGACTGTTCTATTTCACCAGAGAAAACTGCTTATAGTTCACTCTGGAGAAGGAATAAAGTATGTGCTGCTGTGACGTTGGTAAAATAATTACTATAATCAGCTGTAGTTTTAGGGATGAACAGAATATTAGATCTGAGATGCCAATTTCTGAAATAGGCATGAGAGAATATTAATATAACTACAGAGGCAAAATTAGTGTCTTCAATGTAAAACAACAAACAGGCAAGCTGTCCCTTGCTTGTTTACTATGTTTTATGCTCTTACTAGTCTCTGAACTGGCTTATCCCTTGCATTCTTTCCTCTCCCATTTTTTTTTTTCTGTCAAGGCACTCTTGGATTATGACTCTTTCTTTTGTTATATATTTAAAACCTATTCATTTTTTTATTCATTCTTTAAGGTTGTGTTGCTAAAATATATGCAACATACTGTCAACCTTATATAAAATACAGAAACAGTTGCCAGTGATAAATCTTGCATGTGTTTCAAAATTGGATAAAGTGTTAATATCAAATTTTAGGCTGCTCTACAGCATAATTAAGCAGAACAGTTATTGCAACCCAGTACAGCACAGTCTGTATATATGGATGGCTGTTTATTAACCACAAGATGATAGTTTAACATAAACCCCTCCTACTTGATTTTGCTTAAACAAGTGGTCATATTTCTTCAGATACCAGAGTAATTTTTCTCTTTCTCAAAACAGAAAATAGTGTAGTAATGATCTAATTCAGAAAGAGGAAATCCTTCTTTGATATGAGAA
Organism: Falco rusticolus; assembly: GCF_015220075.1. Classification (NCBI taxonomy): domain Eukaryota; kingdom Metazoa; phylum Chordata; class Aves; order Falconiformes; family Falconidae; genus Falco; species Falco rusticolus. Next base: position 13,075,488 of record NC_051209.1, on the reverse strand, counting down.
CATAAACTAATATTGCCTTAGAATGAAAGATATGTACAAATATATTTGAAGTCTGAGGTATTGAACTATATTATTTTTTGAAAGATAATATATTAAGTACTTTACCAATGAAATACAAGTTGTAAGGTTAAAGTATGACACAAATGAGAGGGTCAGAATCCTTCTGGTCCTCCATCCTATACAGTGTCTATAGGAGGTTTTGCTTCCTTAACCTCAAAGCACTGACTTTGCAGCCAAAAAGGGTATTTGTAGCTTCTTTCTACAACTATTCCTCCAGTGTATTTTCTACTGGCCTGGAAATTGTGTAATCACACTGTCCATACCTTTGTTTGCTACATATTTCAGTTGTATGAGTTTATCTTTATGCCTTTTCAAGAAAAACTGTCATTGCTTTTTGGTTTTCTCCTGTAGAGGGATTATAAAGGAATGAAGCTGGGTTAATTAACATTAATATACAGCTGTGGGCTGGCTTCAGGGGTGGTGGGTTGGCTGATGTGGATAAGATGCAGCTGTGGCTGGTTCCTGCTAAGTAGTTAAATAGCTGTAAGGGGTATGGAAGAAAAGCACCAGATGAAGAGAGACCCAGAAGAAGCAGAGGGAGGAGAAAGAGTGTGCATGCCCTGGATGTGGGAGAGACAAGGGGAGGCCCCAGGAGAAGTAGGGGGCCTGGGTGAGGAGAGGCTGGCTGGAAGAGGAACCCAGAGAGGGAAGAATCCAGATGCAGCAGAGGCAAGAAGCAGGGTGGTCTGGCCTGAAGAGGCTGAAGAAACAGCATGGACAGTAGATGAACTTCTGAAACCTTGTTGGGGATTGGTGGCTGTGCTGGGGCAAGGCGTGGGAGCTACTTATTGAAGTTAACCTGGTATGGGATGGTAAAAGCCTTGTTGCAGCTGGCTAGTTTTGATAGTGCTGTGTCATTCCCTCTTCTGGATTCTGATGGAAATCTCTTTGCACAATGGAGTTTAAGTTGTCTTTACAATTGTTTGCAGAGCTCACAGCATGGCAGACAACAGGAAGAGGAACAATAGAGTTTAAGAAACTGAAGGCAGTTGCAGGCAGAAACTGGCATATGAAGGCACGGACCCCATGTGAGATTATCCCCATTGCATACATAAGTGCTGGTTATATATGACTGCTTATATGCTAGAGTTCTGCCCTGGAATATGCCCATGTGTGCAGCAAAGCCCCTTTGCAGCTAGCTCACACTCCACCAAGCTGTTTATTCCCTCCATGCTCATCTAAGGAGATCTCTTCATCCCTGATACTTAAGATGTGGGAGGCTTTGGGCATGCCTCTCATTGCAGACAGGTGTGCACAGAATTGATTTGCAGATGAGCTCAGAGCCAGATTTAGTGCTAGTTTAAGGCATAATCACTCTGAAGCCTGGCACCCAGACAATGAACAAAGCCTTTTCTTTATCTCCACATCCAGGGCTCAGAAACAAGCAGGAAAAGCCTGTACAGATTTCAGAAAGAGCCCTTACAAGAAACAAGCAGGTAGTCTGGGGACACCTCTAGCCTACAGCAGAGGAGGAAGCTCTGGTTACATGATGACACTTGCAACTAGTTGGTCATATTTATATCTCTGAGCCTGGATACAAATTCCAGCTGTATGCACCACCAGGCTCAGGGCAGAAACTATTCATGTGGTTACATAGCTACATATCGCTACAAGCGTGCAAACACCTGAATAATGGGCCATATATGATTTAAAGAATGGTGTGCTCATGTTTATCTGAGGAGAGCCTTATTGTTGACTTGAGGATGTACTAAATCCTTAAATGGGTGACATAGGGAGTGTGATAATTGTCCAGGCACAAGATATGTTAATATTGTTAACTTGAAGATATAGTAAATCCTTGAATGGGAGTGTGCTAATTGTCCAGGTGCAAGATATGTTAATGAGTTCCCGGAAAGTTAATGAAAAGACATGAGTGACTTGTATAAAGAGGGGGCTGAAAGGTTCCCTTGGTGTGCATGACTTTGGTGGAGCGATTCCCCCATGCACCCAGCGCTGCCGAATAAAGATAACCTCTGCTCACTCGTATAATGGTGAACCGATTCTTTAAATCACACCTTTTGGCTATGCGCATGTTTTTCTTTCTTACTTTCCTTCATAAGACCCAGTTCTCTTTTCTTCTGTCAGTAATGATCCTTCTCTCCCACATGTACACAGTTTAGTAGGACAGACAGCTTGCCTCCAATTGTTAAGGGAGCAGCTGAGGCTGTCTACAGGAGCCTCATCCTCTATAATTAGCTACCCCCCAGCTCCAAGTGTTGTAACATTTTTTGCCATGTGCTATTACCTTTAGCAGCAATCAGCACACTCACTGATGGGGAGACAAGGGGAATGTTTCTTTGAAGGAATAATCTAAAACTCAGCTGCTGCTATAGAAGCACAGTTGCCTAGGAAAAAAAATCTGATGGGAGGAAACTTTAATTAAAATTAAACCATCCACTTTTGTTGTCTACTTGGTTTATGTACCTAGCACACTTCCTTTCTTTTTCACCTGTTGTGTTTAATCCCCCACATTCCCCAAAGCCCTCAACCCCACCCATCTCACAGAAGACCCCAAACAAAACAAAATTGAACTTGATGAGCAGTCCTAGAACCCAAAGAATCTGTATAGCTCAAAAGCAATTTTTAACTTAGAAAAATTTTGAATGTACAAGGCCTCAGATGTCTGAATATATACAGACCCTCAAACATCTAACTGAATAGTTCTGATTATACACAGTTAGAAGGCAGTGGTACACACCTTGCACAGTTTCTTTCTCACTTGGATGTTTATTATTTGCTATGATCTCAGAGACAATAAGATAGCAAGGTAGGATGTAGCAAATCCTATCACTTCAAATCCTTTTTATATTTTGTAGTATAAAATTATGAGGCATAAACTTACTCCTTTTCTCCCAGTTATTTCTGGATGTACATCAGAAAGTAAATGCACAGAATCTTTAATGAAAGCTGCAAAAGGCCACATAACATGCTTTATTCTTTGGACTCACTGGAAGAATTTTGATTCCAATATACTCTTTACTAGTACAAAATATTTCAGGATAACCTGGATAAATTAACTAAAAACTAAAGCGGAATACCACATCAGATAAAGAAAGAATACAAGGATATAGATATCCACACTCATTTCTTCCTGAAGAATTAGAAAATGCTGTATTACTTTCTTAAAAGGTAATATGGCCATAGGACAATACATAGTTTTAAAATGTGAAAGAATTTAATGGGCCATATGCTGCTAAAGGAAATGAGTTTCTGAGCTTGTGATCAAATATTTGCATGGAGAGTAACTGCCTTTTTTCTGCAATTTTTTTTTAGAGTTATATTCTTCACAAGTGTTTAAAATAATTTATCAGATAGTATCACCATTCCTCCCTGGGTAGGAGGACAGAAGTGAGGGATGGTCTTAACAAGGGTTGCTTCTATGGATCACACAGTCAGGAAACTTGCCTCATCAAAAATGGTGGCATTTATTTAGACAGAATGGTGACATTTGTTATTCCAGGCCATGAGAAGACAGTTGTTTGACTTGGGGCTCTGTACCCTCACAAACTGGGACCCATAGATCCGTTCCCAGACTATCTGCAAAATGGTTTTGTGACTGCCATTTACACTACCATGGTGAGCATTCATTCCTTCCTGGTTAGTTTGTGACCTTACCCACTTGGCAACCTCCCCCTCTCCAGATCTGAGCTACCCTTGTCACCTCTGTGGTAAAGTGACTGAGATAATTGCTTCAGGTTATTTGACCTTGTTTTCTAAAACTCTACTTTGTGATGAATTATTGTGTCCTCACTTCAAGTGTTTCATTCAGTACAGCTGAACTGGCATTTTTTAGGACCACTGATGCGAAGTGACATATTCTGTACTTCAGCAGAAGGTTTATGTTTTAGACTACAAGATTTATGTTCTTGCCTGCGCAAGAAGTAGACTACTTGACTGTAATCAATATATACAAGATCAGATTTGGACTTGGGAAACTTCTCAGAATAAATACAACTTATCAATGGGGTCTGCTGTGGTCCTGTCCCCTCTCTTGAACCAGTATGTTGCTTAATGTATAGTTCTGTAATAAACTACTTCAAGAGCTGACCTTGCCCAATATAATTTTTCATGTATACCTGATTTTTAGTTTCATTCCCCACACCATCTCATTGTGGGTTTGCACAAGTTCCTATGCTGGCCTAGCAAAGGGGCTTAAAACTCAGCCAAAGGTAGAAGGTGAGTAGACTGTCGAAGCTTGAACTTAATCTGTGAAATTTCATCATCATTTTGGGGGAGGAGTAGGGGAAGGGAATGAAGGAACTACTTTGTACAGTATATTCCAGTGGCTGTTTTTTATGTACGATTATGTATAAATGCATATTTAAAGTTTAATCTAATTTTTTTTGCTTTTATCTCTTTATCCTCTTTTGTATTTGTTTTCCTGCTACTATTTTACAGCCATTTTCATTGATCATATTTTGACCCTAGACCACTGTTTGAGAAACATGGCCTTAGAGAACACTAATGACTGTCAAATATTTTTCTGAAAGTCAAGGACTTCCAAACTGAAGAGGTGCTCAAACTATACTTTTTTCCTTGGGCATTCTTCTTACTTCTTACTTCTTCCTCCTTAGAAGTGATATATGACCAATTGATCCTTTTATCAAGTTATAAAATGCCTTCTAAGGGAGATCTTGAATTATTTATTCTGATTAATTGTATGGTGTCGTGGTTTAACCCCAGCCGGCAACCAAGCACTATGCAGCTGCTTGCTCACTCCCACTCACCCAGAGGGATGGGGAGGAGAATCAGAAAGGAATGTAAAACTCGAGGGTTGAGATAAGAACAATTTAATAGGTAAAGCAAAAGACACACATGCAAGCAAAGCAAAGCAAGGAATTCATTCACCACTTCCCATAGGCAGGCAGGTGTTCAGCCATCCCCAGGAAAGCAGGGCTCCATCATGCATAACGGTTACTTCAGAAGACAAATGCCATAATGTCAGATGTCCCCCCCCCTTCCTTCTTCTTCCCCCAGTTTATATACTCAGCATGACGTCATATGGTATGGAATACCTCTTTGGCTAGTTTGGGTCCCCTGTCCTGGCTGTGTCCCCTCCCAATTTCCTGTGCCCCTCCAGCCCTCTTGCTGGCAGGGGCCAGGAAACGGAAGAGTCCTTGACTTAGTATAAACATTACCCAGCAACACTTAAAAACCTCACCGCATTTTCAATATTGTTCTCACATCGTAGCCAAAACACAGCACTTTACTAGCTACTGGGAAGAAAATTAACTCCATCCCAGCTGAAAACAGGACAAATTGATAGATTATTTTTTTTCACAGCAGAAAATAATCTTCTTCATTGAGTAATGTGGCTAGTGCATTCACTCAAGATATGGGAAAGTTAAACTGAGTTCCTTCCTCTTCAGAAGACTTAGATCTTACCCTTATGAACAGAGTGCCATAAATATATTGCTCTCAGACAAGTGCTCTTGCTCTGTGCTTGTAAAGCTGTTTGTCTAAACTAGAAGTACATTGAGCAAGGGGGCCTGGAATCCTCCTGACTGACTGTTCAAACAATGGAGCTAAAGGCTCATTGCTTCTCCCTTCACATGTAGCTCAAATAAAAGCTCTTTTCCGCTCAAGGCAGGAACAAAACCAAACCTGGCTTCTGCCAAGTATTCTAGCTAGAAGCTGGGGGAAATTTCTGGAGCAGGGTGCTCTTGTTGAAGCTGTTGCACCTTCTGTAAAATACTTTAATAAATGTTGAGAGGCCAAGATGTGAGACAAATGACATGAGGTCTCCTCACGCCTTGTATGATATAGAATAAAATTATTTTTATTCATAGTGCAGGTTTTTGACTTCCTGTTTTTCCTATAATGAGTATCCCAAAATGAAACTTTTTGTTTCAGGCTGAGAAGAACAATTTTGTATTAAATGGACCAGAACCCCTCTGTCTCCTATTTCAATGACAAAAGAGAGATCACAAAAATAATTTTAGCTTGATACAAACCAAATATGATTTTCCTTTTTCTTTGATTCAGCAGCAGAAGTCCCAGTTGAAAGGACCTCAGAATGCTGAAAACCTTTGCCCTGTCATTTTAATGAATATATTTATCACTTCTTCATTATTTAAACACCTTTATGTGAACAGCTATCAAGAACTGTATTTCTTGAAAACTGTTCACTCTAATCATATTTTTAATCAATTATAATTACTTTATCTATGATATGTGCTGGAATTATGTTACATTATATTGTGTCTTTCTTGACCATGTAAACAGAAGAAAATAATTTTCTGGCTCAAATGAAAATACTAATATTGGTACAAGAATTATCATGGCTGAATATTAACATCATCCAATAAAACAATCCTGCTGAATATTTTTTAAAACAAACAAGTATAAGGGGTGGGATGATAGCCGAATTGTAAGGGATTTGAAAATGTCTCCATGAATAATTTTTCCTATTAATTTACCAAGCTCTGCTCTTGTGAATGAGTTTACCAAAATGCATAAATCAGTGCTGAGTATTCTAGGAATCTATCCAACTACATTTCTCTTTCAGCATTCTCTTGTCATTATGAAATATTGTTCTAAGAGCTATATCTGTTTAGTTTACAGAATGTAGATAATTATGTAAGATAAAAAATTAATTTAATAAAAAAATAAAGAATAGGGTTTATAGTATAGAACTGTCTGTAGCTGCATAAAAAAACCCACCAATTCACAACAGCTAAGATAAATCTCTTTATGTAACATTTTATCACTGTTTTGCATACCAAAACCTTATAGAGCATCTATAAAATTGAAATAGTTTAAAGACAATAATGGACATATTAATAATTGATTTCAGGGAACAGCAAATGTATAGAGAAAAGTTTGTTGAAACACTATCAACTAATTATTTTACTGGAAATTTCTTTGCAACATTGAAAATTTTTAAAGATTTATGTATTAGCATCATGGTTTTTACCATTTTGAAAGAAAAAAAGGAAAGCATCAAATGTAAAATGCTACATAAAAATATATAACTAAAATTTACATCTAGAAATCAATAACAATAACATAGTTTCAACTGTAGCTGATTTTCTATATTATTCCCACAGACTAATTGAGTTTGTCTGTTTACACAATATATATTTTATGTTATGAATTTTAGAAAAAATTAGTCTCATACTACACAAGTTTTAGTATAAACACACTGTAAGCCTTGTAAAACAACCTGATCAGTCACAAGACAGCTCATCTACATTTTATAATATATTGAATTAGTGTTTATGGGTGTTAGATGGGACAAAATAAATAGGAAATTCAACCAAAACAGATGGGGTTCCAACAGGATTTGTAAAATGGGTTACTTCACTGCTGGCAGCCTAAATCTCATTTTAGAGAAAAATAAAAGCAGAATTGAGGAAGAAAAGGAAAGAGAAAAAGGTCACATAGGTGACCTGAAAAACACAAAATCCAGAAACTTTTTTTGCATTTTTTCCTCATTAATTTTGTGGTTTTGAAGTAATATGCCACTCCTCTAGGCTAAGGTAGAGGAATTGCCTTTAATAGGGTAGCTTTTCTTTACTTTTAGGATATAACCTTGATCATCTACTTAAAAACCTTCTGAAGTTAGCACATGGTTTTAAAAGGAAAGACATCTACTTTATATGTGGGCTTACCACATGATTTTGTACTTAAACTGTACAAAGTGCCTCAAATACATAAGAGGGAGTGGATTTGTTTCTCCAAATGCTTTGATGTTTTTGACTTATAACTCCACAGCCTTTTTGCCTAAGAACTTTTTAATTGTTCCAGTCTGTTTGGGGTATAGCAAAGACTAAAGATTTTTACTAGTTTATATTATGGTTTTTATTCAGCTTTTAATAGTGACTTTGGCATTCTGGATACTGTTGGCTCACACTGTACCTCAAGGTTAAAATAACAGGGAAAACAGGGAGCAGGTTGACTTGTAGTAATCATGATCATGGCTTGCAAAAAAAATATCTGGATAGCTACCAAAAGAAATGGTCAATGGGATGAATACTGTAGACTGTACACATTTGGCTGGGTTCCCTAGCAGCTAAAGAAACAAGCAAAAACCCATACAATGTACTCCCTTGTATAAGTTTAATATTAAATAGAAAACCTGAGCTATTATTTATAAAGAAAAAAACCCACTATTCTGGCTCCTGCCAGGTTACACAACTGTTTTATCAGATGAGAAACAGCCATAAAAGATGGCCTATAAACAGCTAAGAAGCCAAAACCCTTTTCTTACCATAGGGGCACTGGACAGGAGACTGTGGAAAGTAACTAAAGAAGACACCCTTATGGAGTCTGAAAGTTAGGCTGTTGTATGCTGTTGACGCGGAAGGCTCGGACACAACTTATACGACCAATGTGATCAAGTTAGTGCCACTTTATTAAGGGATATACAGCAATTTATACTCTACAGGTGCTATTAATAGACTCACACCAATTTATACTCTACAGCTAAAAATACACACGCTACGCACGCTTTGTTATGTAAAAGGTGATAGGTTAAAACTACTTGTTTACACGCTTCCACCTCCCCTATGATTGGTCCTGGTGTGGTGCCCACACGCTGCTTCTCCCTTGTGTAGGCATCCTGTTTTTTATCATCTTTCTGTCCAACTCTCTTATCTCTCTGTGAATACACAGTTTCTTTGTCTCCCTTGGCCTTGCATATGTCCTTCATAACACCTGCAGCTCGTTAGAGCTGCGGCCTGCTATTACAACCAAGTTATTTGGTCTGGATTGCTCATAATATGCCCATTTTCTTCCAGCCACTCCACAGTATGCAAACTTGGGATGTTTTTGGTAAGTGTTAGAGGAGATAGTTGTATACACATTAATTATTGCAAATGTCACTTTATTTTATGTTTAGTTCCTTAAGATTAAAGAGTGCTTTGGTTTAAGAAGACTGACTGACTATTGCATTAATGCCTGGTCCCAATCTTCTGAAGGGAACAAATACAGGCACCCAAATCTACATCTGTGCGGTTAAACACAATTGATTGTGCAGCAATAGCTGAGCAAACGCTAAATGAGTTTGCTTGGGCACAGGAAACAGTGTAGTTGCAGCTGTATGAAACTCTGCATGTGCTAATTTTCCCTCTTTCTTGGCCTGTCATTTACAGTTAGGTCAGAGTCAAAACAGTACCCTACCACTTGCAGTATGTGACATGGTCTACTGATGGAATTAGTCCTCAGTTTCTAAGGGATAATCTTGCAAGGTGCTGAGTACTTCTCACCCTATAAATTTCAACTAAATTGAGAGCACTTGGCAGTTCCTTTTAATTTTGGGTTACATATTCTTATTTAAGATCATGCACAGGTTAGCTACAATGGAGGTTGTTATAGCAGGAAAGCATCATTACCTGATAACATGGTGACTCATATTTACTGTTGCAGAAAATGGACTAAATGGAATATTTTTAGCAAGGTAAGTATTTTACAGTTTGAGTACTTTCTGGCATGACTTTTTTGCAATTAAGAAATTGCAATCTGGATATAGCCAACAGAAGAGTTTGGGTTTAATGGTTATTTTAACCATGCATTTGCTCAGCAGTTGAGAAATTTGCCAGGCAATAGGAGAAATTAGGCTAATGGGCAGAGACTGAAAGATGATGATGTGTGGAATCAGACTCTGCAATCTTATCAGATTGCAAAGTACGTATGTTTATTCAGCGCTGGGCAGCATGGGGGAGGGGAGGGAGGGGGCGAGGTAGTCCCACCAAAGCCATGCCCACCAGGGGCAACAACTTGCCTCAATTTATACAATCAAATGTTGCATATACATAAGGTTTCCAGATATGCCTATACATATTCATAACCTATCCCCGCTTCATACTAAAATTAGTTCCAAGAAGTCATTTCAATAAGTCCCTCCCAACTGTGCTTGCGTGATGCCTCTTGGTGGTGATTGTGGCGGTCATGGGGAATGAAGACTTGGTAGTCTCACTCTGAACTTTTTACCTTCTCTCTTCGCACAGACTCAGTTGTTCCTTGGTCTTTGTCCAAACTATAGAGTTGGTTTTAGCTAGTTCTCATCACAAACTGTCCTTCAGGAGGAACTGCAGACTCCTTGCTTCAGTTAATTTACAAAATGCTTATTAAAATGAAGCATTATTTATCAACAACAATCTAGGTAATTGTTAAGCAATTGTTGATCTACTAAAATTACTTTAACCCCTTCCCTCAATGAGATGACATTGGTGAAGGAGGAGAAACAAGTTAAAACCATCATTAGAAAGTGTTATGCTAAGAATTATGTAAGAAACTATGGACTAGGGTATTGTTTATTAAGATTTATGTTAAGCCCAATGTAAAGGTTAGGCAACAAAAGATATGAAATCGCTTATGCAAACAGCCACCAGACACCGCTTGTGTAAGATAGGATAACCACAATCGCTTACACAAACTAAACCAGATACTGTTTGTGCAAGATAAGATAACCGCCAGATGTCCAGGAACCGACAGAAAACAGGACAGACAACCCCATATAAGGACATATGAGTGAGGGGTCAACTATGGGACAAAGGAGGAAGACTTCTTACTTCGGCCTCAACGGCCACCAGGAGGCAGAAAACGACCCCCTAACAACAACTGAAGCATGCGCAGAGTGCCTCCACTACTTCATGAACACGGAAGTAAAGATGTATAAAAAGGAACTGTTTGAACTGCTCAGGACGGCAGTTGGCGGAGCGCAGACTCCCCTGCCGTCCAGCGCTGTTTTTGCTCATATTCTACTTGCTATAATTAATAAAATTTTAATTGGATTATGATCCGTTGTGGTCTCAATTTATAACAATTACAATAAATTGTGGCATCATTTGGGACTATTTCCAGACTTCTTGTTCTATTCAGTTGATGCTGTGAAATCAGACGCCAACTATATTAGTTTTCCTGAAGACAGTAGTGTTTCTTTGTGGATGACGTTTTAATTCAATCTCACCAAGTCTATGAAAATAGTCTAAGGCTTAAAAAGGCAGTCAAGAATTGTGTTAATTGACATGACACTGAAAAGAATCCTGTGGTCAAAATAAGCTGTGAACAGAACTGTCAGCATAAATATCCTATAACTATCTAATAACCTTTCCCCCTTCCTGATTCACATGGGAAGGTGTGGCAGTGTGCTCCTCGGGCCCCCTCCCATCCCCCGCCCCCACCTAACAATGAACAAGGACTGTATTCAGCTCAAAGAGGATTTGGGGATTTGACTTGAGCAGCAAGCTTATCTCACAGACAGATAATGGATGTGGTCTAACAAGCAAACCAAGTGACACCCCGGGTGAGACAGGATGCTGCTTGATGCAAACAAATGTCAATTTATTGTACACAAGCACGAGTTTATATATGTTATCAGAGGCCGCACGCTTTAAACAGATTGGTTCTTTAAGCTAAGCATTACATACTAGGCAATCCCTGATTGGTGGTTAACTACAAACAAAGGCCACTTTAAGTTTTTACAGTCATCAATTAACAGCAACCTGTTACTTCTTCTTGGCACCATCTGTTCCTCATTCCCTTATCTTTTCTCAGCATGACTCATCCTGTCGATTGTTATCTATTCACATTCCTTGTCCTCCCAGGGTTTGTGACCTACAAGCTGGAGCACATTCCTTTCAGCTAACTGATTGCCACCCATGGTCCTGATTTCCAGGCCTCCTCCTGCAAGGCCGTTGCCTCACAGTCTGGTGCTGCTTCAATGAAGGCCAGGAAGACCCCCCTACATCTGTGTACTATAAATCTGTCTGTACCAAATCCACCCCACCCCACCCCCCACCCCCCACCCTACCCTACCCTACCCTACCCTACCCCACACCACCCCACCCCACACCACCCCACACCACACCACACCCCTCCTTGAACCATAGGGCCTCACTGACCTTCCAGAACTGATAAACCTTGCTAAGGGCCAATCAGCACACAATAATTGACTTAGTCCCACCTTACCATGAGTATAAATCTGGCATTTTAGAATCCTCTATTTTTGAGGATGAGAACTCCAACTGTCAGGCAGGTTGAAAGGCCTGGACCTCTCTCCTACCCAAGCAGGCATGCCTCGCTCGGTAACATTTGTGTCTCTGACTATGTCAGATATTACCCGGGACAGTATTGTTAAGAAAAATTGCTAAACTCTTAAGATCAGTTTTTGAAGTAAGTGCATTTACCAATGGCAATTCTGAAGTTGTTATATCTATTGCCTTATTAAATAATCTTTGCAAACTTTGCAAAGCTGTTTCAGGGAAAGTCCTTAGACTGGGCTCTGACAGGCAAATGTTACCTCTGATGAGTGGCTGTACATATAATCCTTTAGACCTAAACCATTGACCAAATCTGGGACTAGGACTGAATCTAGCCACACCTAGACTCCTCTCTGAGAAGGTGTTTAGAAAGGAAGGGGATCCTTTCTGAACCTCTTGACTGAATGGGAGGGCTGCACCCACCCCACGACCACTCTTCAGACTCATAATGCAACAGAGGGATAACAGAGACCTTTCTCTACAAGGTTCAGGACCCAAATCCCACCAGAATAAATCAAGATCCGATTACATCTTCTAACTATGATTAAGGGGAAGGCAACAAGCATGGCTGTTGATGTCCTAGCTTGAATAGCTAGAAAAAACCTCTAGAAAAGCATCACTTGTTGACCAAGGTAGCATAACTTGACAGAATGACAGTTTTACTGTATTACACTGTATTTTTGACTACAGTGACATGTTCTGTATCCTACCTTGGAAAAGTTTTGCTGCAGTAGAAGAGAATTTAGTAAACAGCACTGAAAAGTAGTCTGGAAATCTCCCTTCAAAGATAAATTATTTTCTTAGAGGCAGAGAGTTATAGATTTCTGTTCTCTTTAAACACTACCTTCTTTTTCTTATAATTTCCCTTCTGTTCCCTCCAGACACAAAATCTTTTCAAGATAGGAATAAATATGGAATCTTTTTAACCTCACTTTTTAAGCTATTTCCACTTAAGAACAAATAAAATAATGATTGTGTTTCTCCCCTGTGTTTGAAATCAATACATGATTAATATAGACTTGCTTAATGAAAAACCACTAAAACTACTGGGGTCAATAATGAATAATCCATGGGAGCTGTTTAGAGCTGGGTGAATACATAAAAAAATAATTTTTATTAATAGTCTTTTGAAATTTTTAATCAAATCTGTTTCCATTGTGTTCACACTTGTTTATTTTTTTATTAATTCCTTTTGCTCTTTGGCTGATGAAAAATATTTGGCTTTGCAGACTTAACCATTCCTTCTGTGTTATATTACGGTCATTACATGTATTGCATTAGCGCCCAAAGCCTCTAGCCTGGATTAGTGCTGGCTGCTAGGCACTGTACCGGCAGCCCGAGTCTTCTCCCGAAGCCCTTAGGTTTGAGAGACAGGTTTGCTGAAGACTGACAGGAGAGGAGCGTGATTAAAAATCATGGTGGTTAGAGATGGATTATAAAAACGTTAATTCCTTTTTTATTGTTTCAATGGGCACGCATCCCCGTCGATAGGACGGACGCGGAGGCAGGCTAGGGATAGCACTTTGGTAAGGGTGGGCTGCCCGATTTTCCTGCCTGGGGAAGGACCAGGAAGAGCTCTGCCCGCGGTGGGGCAGGGGTACCGGTAGCCGACGCCCACCCTCAGTGGAGGGTAGGAGCGCACCCGCCGCGGAGACGGAAAGGCGCGGATGCAGGGAGATGGGGAGCTGCGGCCAGCCGCAGTGCCCGCCTCGCTGGGAGCCAGACGGCGCCTCCCCAAGACAAAGGGCGAGCGGCTCCCACTGCTGGGCCCCGTGGGGCCCTGCCCGTCCGGGAAGTGCCCCCCTCCCCGGAGCCCCGCCGCCGGTGGCCTTGCGCATCGCGGCGCTGCTCGCTTCCTCCCCAGTGCCGGCCTGGGAGCCGCCCCGCCGCCCGGATGACTTGTCATTTGCATTTCTCCGCTGCTCGGGAGGAGGCGGCAGCCTATGCCCGAGGCCGGGGAGGTGGGAGGAGGCGAGGGCCGGCAGCGGGGCCGGGGCCATCGAGCCTCCGCCTCACAGCTGCCCGCACGGCTCTTCCCCCGCGCCACCTCCACTCAGGGAGCCGGCGGGGGCCTTATGTGACGGGCCGGGTTCGAGGGAAGGGTTTGCGGTTTGGCGTCGCTGCAGCAGCGCTGGCCCCGCCGCGCCGCCAGGGACAGGATGCGGGTGCCACCGCTGGCTCTCCGCGCTGCTGCTGCTGCTGCTACGCGGCGATCGCCGCTGCTGGCGGGAGGGGCAGGGATGTGAGTGGTCGGGTCGGCTTCTCCTCTCCCTTTTATTTTTTCGTTCCTTCCAAAAAAAAAGACCAAACCAGCCAACCAACCCTCAAAACCCCAGAGGGTGTGGGAAGTGGGGGGATCGCGTGTCGCCGCCACCACCCTCCGCTGGATCTATTGTGAAGGAAATTGCCATTCGCCGGCTGCGGCGGCACATCTGGGCGGGCACATCTGGGCATGCAACGTCGGCTCCCACCGCCTTCCTCCTCCGTCCTCCAGCCGGCCGAGCGGATCCCTCTGGGGCGCGGGGAGATTCCTGCTCGCCAGCCCCAGGGTCCATCTTTCGGACTTAATATTACAACTGGTAGTGCAGGTGGTGGGGTGGAAATAAAAGCTGCTTCCCCCCCCCCCCGGATTTATTTCATGGGGATGTGTTCAAGACAAGAGAGGATTCAGAAGGATATTGACGTTGTGATCCAAAAGTGCAAGGCGGAGAAGGACTGCCTGTTTGCAGGTGAGTTTCTCTCTTGGGCGCCAGGTTGGCGGCGCGGAGGCTGCCGCCGCCGGCCGCCCCAGGCCCCGCTGCCGCCGCGGCGCGGCTGCCCGGGCTGTGCCCGTGCCCTTCGCCGCCGTTCCCGGGAGCAGGGGCCGCCGCCGAGCCGGCTTGTGCCTGCCCTCAGTCCCCTACTTCCTCCTCTCCTTCCGAGGGCATTTGAGGGCAGATGAGACCAGGAGCCGGTTGGGAAGGGAGGGAGGGAGGGAGAGAGAGAGAGTGAGAGAGAGAGAGAGAGAGAGAGAGAGAGAGAGAGAGAGAGTGTGTGTGTGAGTGTGTGTCTGTGTGTCTGTGTGTCTGTGTGTGCGCGCGCGCGCGCATCCCGAGTCAGGGAGCGTGGCAGTGGCCACATGCAAAACCGGGCAGGTGTGTGCAAGTGTGCGTGACCCCCTTGCTGCCTGCCGCAGCCCGCAGCTGCTGGTGCGAGCGCCCAGTCGAGCGATGCCCTGGTGCGTTTTGCTCCGGCGGGCACTACATGGCTGTTTTCCGGGCGGCCGGGCTCCTGCCCCCCTCGGTGCCTGCCTTTATCCTCACACGCACGCCCGGCTTCAGGGCCGGGGGCATGGCAAGCGGTAAACGTTCTCTTTTCCGTGCAAAAAAAAAACCCCGGGGTTTCGCCACTTCCGTGCCGGGGACGGTGTGGTGCCGGCTGTGATTTGCCGTCGGCTTGTGGCTGGATGTTGCAGTTTCTGACAATGGAAATCCCTGCCGTTGCCATAACACCAGGCACTTGTTGCGAGGGGCTGGGGGAAGAGTTGCTGCATTTCCTTTGATTAATGCCGATACTTCCCCACACTCCCTGTCGGTAACAGAATGCTGGTCTGCAAAATCTCAGCTATTTCAGCTAAAATAAAGACAAGTTGTAATAACGCAGCTCGTTGTATTTCAGATTTCAGGTACTCAGACTCCACCTTTACCTTCACCTATATTGGAGGCTCCAAAAGGTACTTCTTTTTACAGTAATGACTCCATTTCATGCTAGCAGTGAGGTGCAATGGTTCAATACTGTGGCAGTCTTTTTTGTTTTCTTTCCTTTTTCAAGGAGTATTGATAAATCATTTGCCTTCGCGCAAGCGTAAACTGAGAGGAAGTGCCGAGGAAGGTGATCAGAAAGGTGGTCCTAGTTGTTGGAGGCTTGTTCCTCTGAGTGCTGCCCTGTGGCACTTCACCGTTTCTCTTTTTTTAATTTATGTGTATATGTAGAATTTCTGCTGTATGTAAACTTAACAGAAGTACAGCAAAGGCATCAACATATGAAATATAAAGTTAATTCATCTTAAAAAACTGGAAAAAGTTATGATTTTAATAACAAATAGGCCAAATTTCACATCAACACCTTATTCTCTTGCATTTGAGAGCCATATTTAGTCCCATGACAGATGCAAGACTGTCTGCAGTTGACCAAATTAAACTACTGAGACAGTAAATGAAATGTCATTATAGCTTCTAAGGCTAAAAAAATGTTTTATTGAATGATACTTTAAATATTATTTCTAAGTGGTTATGAGCTTTTGATTATAAACTAGATTGTGCATGTACACATTTTTTTATTATATTTCACCATTTGTTGTGTTTGTTTTCAAAAAGAAATATATGTAAAAGCTTGAACACACATCCTTTTTGTTTCCCTAGCTCTTAGTTACCTTTTACTTAATATGGTCTTTATAGTATATGCTAGGTTGCCCTCTTTTAGCTGATTTTTATTAGAGTTGGCAAGATGTCTTGGTTTTATATTTTTTGTTTTATTTTTTTTCTCAGACAGTTAATCTGATATCTTTGGTGATTCTTTTTTTTTACCAGGGTACACAAATTAAAGTGTTGTATTCTTTGCAAGTGAGCCTTTCAGTGCAGGCAATGCTCCTACAGCCATTGGTTCTCCCCTGTGCATGCTTAAGGGCCTGGCTGCAGGACCAGGCTCCCAGAGGGTCCCCAGGCTTTGAGACTGCTCAGAAAAACACTTTCCCACTTCACTACCCTGCTTCTTCCTACTAAAGGAAAAGACAACTTCTATCATTTTCAGTGGAGTAGAATAGTTCAGCTCACCCAGTAGCTGAAAATCAGATGTATTTGCTTGTAGTATACTCTTTAATTTAGGATTTTAGTATATTGTTTTGATCTTGTTTTAAAAGACAATTTTGAAAGACTTGATACAATAAAAAATTATCTAACAGAAATATTATATTATTTATCATATAATTAAAACAATCAAATTTGAAAGTTTCTTTGCACTGTTTTCTAAACCAAATATTGCAGCAAGAAACCAGGAAGTGAAATCTGTTTATTGTTTCCATTTTCCAAGATGAATAAAGTAAAAAGCCTAAGGGCATAACTGATGTAAACCAAACTGGTTTATGAATGTTGAAACAAAGCATTGTCACTTCTACAATGAGAGATGGAAGTTTGCCTTACATCCCACAGCCTTGAATTTTAACTGAGGTCAACATTTGCTTAAGGAAACTGTTGACTGCAAAATAGTCTCAGGATCTTGAAAATTCAAACTGAATTGAGAAATAAAAGTTAGGCTTAGAGAAATTGGTGAGAGTGGGTTGTTACTTAGAGCATACTCAAATTTCACTTTCCTTTTAACATTTTAAGGACATTTAAAAGTCATCCTTTGAGAGAAGGGTTTCATGTTCTCTGTATTTCGCTTCAGAAAGATATTTTACAATATTCTTAGTATATAGTGGTGTACTGAGTGGCAAGTTTATGGTAGTAAGCTCTCTTGTGAAGTACATAAAATGAAAACCCTAAGTCTTGACCATTAAGGGCCAAACCTTTCTTTCTCACATCGAAGAAGAGTTAGTGGTTTCTTAGAGAAGGTGTTTCCTGAGCAACAGCTATGTTGTACTGTATGCAGCATTCAGGCAGGTCTCCAGTACAAGCTCTACAAGGGTCAACAGTGATGGCATGTATGTGGTATCAATTTAGGAGAGCACAAGACTATTTAAGGATCTTTTTCTTGCATTTGGCCATGATTTTTTTCCTACTACTGTTGCTGCATCTGTGGACTTCCTGAGTAGTGACCCTGTTTTTTTACTATTGCGCTCAGGAATTGTCCCTAAATGACAAAACCTCTATTAGCTTGCGATCATAGACTTGAGTATCAGCTGACAGGTCTTGTCCTGTTACTTCAGATATTTAGCCTGATTACTTTGTTTTTTGAACCAACAGGAACTCAGGCTTTCGAGTAATGGGCAAAGGGGTGGATGTTTACTGGATGGATGTTCAAACCAAGAAACATTAAAATGAGTAAGAGTTGAAATGGTGTGTAAGGAAGATTACAGTACTAGCCATGCTTGGAACAAAGTCTTTTTCATGCTTTATTTCCTTCAGATCTTCATTTAGGTCAGTGTGTAGCATGGCTTTGTTTTAGCCATAGTGGTTAGATACAAGAGCAGAGGCCTCTGAAAGAGCCAGATTCTTTGCAAATCAGAGTAAGTCCATGGAAGTCAGTGTACCAGTATTATTTCAGTTACAATGAGGACCTAATATTTGTGTTTGTTCTTTAAACTGTTTGTGGCGTATGAAGGCACGGACTCAGGTTGTAGTGCAACCAGAGACACTTTATTATACAGAGAAGCTCATATTTATATCTCTGAGCCCGGATACAAATACCACCAGGCTCAGGGCAGGAACCATTCATGCAGTTACATAGCTATATATCACTACAAGCACACAGACACCTTTTGACTACTAGATAACCATGTTTATCTTTCTTACTTTCCTTCACAATACCCAACTGTTCTCTCATCTCCTGCCAGATCATTCTCCATCCTTCTTTCATAGATCTCTCTTTAGACATTCTCTATTCTCCTCTCCCACAACTGTTACGTTTATCTGTGTGAGATTTTTCTTCTTGGTGTGAGCTTCACTGACTATCTGATTTTTCCCTGTTGCTTGTATGGATTGCACAACCCCTTCTTATGTTGGTACTATTCAAATATTGAGGTGGTACAAAATCATGCTGCATATCAATCCAAATAGATAGGCCTGATCTGGAGCACATTTATCATAGCTTCAGTGGAGTTAACTTGTATTCCCACAGTAAAGTTCTGAACCAAACAATGGGGGCATGATTTAGCTTTTGTTCAAGCACAGAGGTTCCAGTGAAACCAACCGAGAATTATTTTATTTTTCATTCATTATATAGACCTGTTCCAACATTTGACCTTTAGGTGGTATTAAGCTATTACACTGTATAAATAATATGTGTGTAAATGAACACTGGATGGCCATAAATACACTTTAAGGACATTCTGCATTTGCAGGATTTTTCTTGAAATGTTAGAAGGGAAGAATCTTTTTAAGTACAAACATATTTGTATTGTGTGAATTATCATAAATAATCCTTTACCTATTGTTGTTGTTTAACCCAGGCCGGCAACCAAGCACCACACAGCCGCTTGCTCACTCCCACTCACGCAGAGGGATGGGGAGGAGAATCAGAAAGGAATGTAAAACTCGAGGGTTGAGATAAGAACAATTTAATAGGTAAAGCAAAAGACACACATGCAAGCAAAGCAAAGCAAGGAATTCATTCACCACTTCCCATAGGCAGGCAGGTGTTCAGCCATCCCCAGGAAAGCAGGGCTCCATTACACGTAACGGTTCCTCGGGAAGACAAATGCCATAATGCCAGATGTCCCCCCCTTCCTTCTTCTTCCCCCAGTTTATATACTCAGCATGATGTCATATGGTATGGAATACCACTTTGGCTAGCTTGGGTCACCTGTCCTGGCTGTGTCCCCTCCCAATTTCCTGTGCCCCCTCAGCCCTCTGGCTGGTAGGGCCCAAGGAACTGAACAGTCCTTGACTTAGTATAAACATTACCCAGCAACAACTAAAAACATCAGTGTCCTATCAACATTGTTCTCACATCATAGCCAAAACACAGCACTGTACTAGCTACTAAGAAGAAAATTAACTCTTTCCCAGCTGAAACCAGGACGCCTATGTAGTTCAGTTAATCCTTTTTGGACTGTATTTCATGTTCAGACTGTACTTTTTAAAAAATTTAATTTTTTTTTTAAATGCACTGTGTTCACACTTCTAAATTAATAGATTTATTTGATACTGCAGTGATGTTTCCTCGTCTGGGAAGGTTGTAACTAAAAATTTATTAGTGAAGCACATCTTTGTGCATAATGTGGGCTCTAAATATGGGGCAGATTGTTTATCAATTTAATAATTTTTAATTTTGCTTTCAGAAAGGGATAGGTAGTGTGTTAGAATTCTTATAAAGTGAGATGTGCATTCAGGTGCTATGACTGTGCAAGATTTACTCTTCTTTAACTGCATCTGGAAGAATATAATAAATCGCTGGATTCTTTATCCTTTTTACTTGTCATGGTTTAACCCCAGTCAGGAACTAAGTACCACACAGCTGCTCGCTTGCTTCCCCCCACCCACTCAGTGGGATTGGGGAGGAGAATCAGAAAAAGGTAAAACCCATGGATTGGGATAAGGACAGTTTAATAATTGAAATAAAGTAAGATATTATTATTATTTTAACAAAACCAACAATTGTAATGAAAAGAGAGAGAGAGAGAGAGGAATAAAACCCAAGAAAGACAAGTGATGCACAATGCAATTGCTCACCACATGCTGACTGATGCCCAGCTAGTCCCTGAGCAGCCATCAGCCCCTCCTGGCCAACTCCCCCCAGTTTATATACTGAGCATGATGTTCTATGGTATGGAATATCCCTTTGGCTAGTTCAAGTCAGCTCTCCTGGCTCTGCTCCCTCCCAGCTTCTTGTGCACCTGCTCACTGGCAGAGCGTGGGAAACTGAAAAGTCCTTGATTTAGAGCAAGCACTACTTAGCAACAACTAAAACATCAGTGTGTTATCAACATTGTTCTCATACCAAATCCAAACCACAGCACCTCACCAGGTCCTAGGAAGAAAATTAACTCTATCCCAGCTGAAACCAGGACATTACTGCAGGATCTAAAAAGGATTTTACAGTGTGAACATGTCGAGTTTTCTTTTTTTTCCAATAATCTCATTTCCTTTTTCTGATTATCTGCCCTTATATTAAACATTGCTCCTCCAGAAACCCTGTAAACCAAACAGAACTGCTGATCTGTCATCCTTCAAATAGGTATGCATGATGCCCTGATGTTTTCACTTTATACGTCATTTGACATGGTTTACATAAAAGCAGTATTGTTTGTCCTTAAAAAAAAATGTTTCCTTTTTTTTAGTTTTTTTCTCACTTTTTTTTTTTCTGAGGCTAAACAAGGCCTCATATCAGTTTTGAAATACCTCTTTATTCAAATATGTACTTAACTCTCATTGGCAGTGAGGGACAATAAGGCTGTGCATGAGAACAGATCTAATACTGCAGCATATTGTAAAGAAACTAGGTAAGACCTGTAAGAACTAAATGCACAGCGGTTCTGCAGATACAAGGAAAGTTGAATTTTAGTCTGAAGTAATTCTTTTTTCTGTTGCTGATGGTTGTGCTTAACTTTGTCTTCAGGTTATTAAATATATAATTGCATTCCTAATATCTACCTCTACTACAGTAAGTTAAGGATGAAAACTAGATACACAGCTTGTACCTAGACTTCTGTTTATTGCTATTTCAGAATACCTGGAAGATTGCACATCATCTTTCAATTTTAACTTTCCTATCAAATAGGGCTTAACATTTTTGCCAGGACAGCAACATTTCCTGTAAGAGAAATCTGTGATATGAGACAGGAATCTAGTTTAGATATAACATAGAAAGCATTGTGATTTTAATTTCTTCATTAATTATTCTGTAGATGAAGTAATGTTGAATACAGCCTTGGGTACTTCTAAAAATTAGGCAACGTTGAGGGTTTGTGAAAAGCAAAATAAATACCATTCTACTCACAGTCTCATTGAGCTCACTTTTTTTTGATGATTTTGTTTTTGACAGATCCTCTTGCCTTGCTATTAAAAAATCAGTGGTGTCTGAAATTAACCCAATCCCAATCAGTGCATCTTGTAAAAATTACACACTTCAGGGATATTATGGACTTGTGAAAATCTCTAGTCTGGTGAAGTGGGGGGCTCTCCTCTTTCAGCTGCAAACTGTACTAAGAACAATTCCTTCAAATTGTGAACATCAACTTTTCTGTGAGAAAAATGTGGGTTTAGGCACTTAAATAAACAGCCTAGTTTTCAGAAGTGCTAAACTCCCACACCACATAGTGGTCTCAGTATTACTGTGCATTGCTTAGCACTTTTTAAAAAAGTTTTTTTTATGCAGGTGGTTTTGTCATACAAATGTATGCACTGTTTTTTGAATGATTCACCAGCACAGAGTTGGGAAGAGTGCTTGAATGAACAGAAAATGTTTTCAGTAACTTCTTTCTCTGCTTTCATCGCATATTTTAACATATTAAGTACCTAAAAATAGACCTGTAGGCTGTCATTGTTAGTGTGTTAATGTAATAAGACAAATACATTTGAAAGTGGAGTTAACTCTGACAAAATTAATTTTAGATCACTTTTCTCTGTATTGGGACTAATGACTTTTCTGAGGTTTTTTTTTACTAGTCTAATAATTTCCAATATTTTTCATTGTTCATAAATAAAGAGCTGAAGATACCTGTTGGCATATCTTTTCCATGGATTACTTACTGTGCAGAATATGAATTCTCATTTGTGTCAGAATCTAATCACTCTGAGTCAAAATACCTACTTTAATAAGCTTCAGCATCTAGAGGGAAAGTAAATTTTAGACTGCTGGGAGAATTCAGTTTAGTTACAATTAAAACTAAGAAAGCGATGAGATGTAAATCTAAAAAAAAGTCCAATTTATAATTCTGCCTTGACATGAAATAAATCCCACTTAAGAGGACAGCTCTTAAGAATTAATGTCCTCCTTGCTACAGGAGGGTGAAGATTTTTACAGATGTTTCATTGAGCTGGCCTCATCTGAGGAAAAGTAACTCTGTTTAACAAGGTAAAATTGACTCATAAAGATAAGCCTACTATCCTGTGTAGCAGTAGCTAGAAGATCTCACTGAAAGACAAGGGACTAAACAAGGTAGAGAAATACATCTTTTTCCCCTGACATCCTTCTGCATGTTCACACAAGATTGCATCCAGCCTATTTCTATGGGAGGAAGAACAGGAAAGAGCCTTGCCTAAGGACTGGAAAAAAATTGTAGCTTTTCTGATTCAGACTTCTCCTGGGAGGACCCATTATCTCCAGGGAGCTTTATATCAGATATTGTGTTCCTCTACTGCAAGGGCTAAACATCATCATACATGCTTTTGGCATTATGTAATCCTGTGGGAGTAAGTCATGGTCTTGCACATGGTCAAATAAGGTAATAGGGAGAAAACAGTCTTAGGTAAAAGTTGGAGGGTGAGCATCTTTCTGTAGCTTACTTCAAGGCAGAGTATCTGCATGAGCCCTGTACAAGGCTTTGGCTTCTCCTTGCTGTTGTAGAATACTGACATGTCCTGGCAATTAGGATTGAGCTGAATCCCTTTGATGAAGTTCTTCTGAGGGACACTTCTGTGGTGCTCAGTGGGAGCCTGTCTAGAGCAAAGAATTGAGGGCAAAGAGGAACCTCAAACTAGCAGTCCCTCCAGATGTCTCCTTCCAGACTCGAGGCACTGATCAGAAATAAAAGGAGCAACAGCTTGTCTCCTGTGTAATGAAATGTAAGAGAGTACAAAAAATGGTGATATACCATTTGTAAAAAGAAGTATATAATTAAAGAATAAGTTCCTTTTAAACTGTGTAGCATTCTGCATTTTATCTCATATATTACAGGTTGCCATCTTGAAATCTTGTTGCTTTAAAAGAATGTTTCATTTTATGTTTATAGATAAGAATTTTTCATATCTTAAGAGCAAAGCTAGAAGGAAGGATAACTTTGTACCATTTAACTGTCTTGTTTCTATCCAATAAGGTATTTGTGACAGACAGAATTTTCTCTCAAGTAGAAAAAAAAGCCTATGGGTTAGAGATGGTATTCCAGGTCATTAACTTTTTTGCAAATGACAGAATATTTAATTTTAGGGGTGTTTGTGGTTTTGTTCATTCTTTTTCCTTAATGTTGAAAAATCAATCTTTGATGAGGAGTTCTCACCCTGTAATGATCATACATACAGTAAGATATGAAAATAATTAGGATGATCTTCTGTCAGATTAGGACCTGGGGTTGATAAAGGTGTCTAAACCAGGAAGCACTTCATTGTCAAAAAAATACTTGCTGATAGTCAACTGCTTGATCTCAACTACAGCTGTATAAATCCAGCATAATTCCACTGATGTGATGGGGCTCACTTGGGTCCTCAGTGATACTGATGATTTTTTGATTTGGCCCTTATTCCTAGTGAATGGCAATCCAGGTGATTTTTTTCACCTGGGGGGAGTTATGAAGATCAGAGTTCTTTTTTCTGCCATCTTTGCAGATGTATTCTCATTTTGAGCATTTTCCATGATGGTGGGAGTGCTGCAATTTATCTAAGGAAAAAGGCTTGCTTTCATGCATTCTTATCAAGTCACTGGTATTGCAGAGGGCACAGATAGAAGGCCAGTTGTCAATTGCAATTGCTCCATGCTTTTCTTTCTGTGTCTTTTTAGCCTTAGCATCTGAAAACCTGATTGTCACAGAGTCCTCTTTTAAGAAGGTAATTTGCTAGGCCACATGAAAATGTCTTTACCTGTCACTCATTCAGAATCAGTATTAAGCTGAGTCCTAAAATGGTTCACGAGCTTTTTGTAGTTATAACCATTAGTTGAAATAGAAATGGTGATTTCTTCAAGAGGACTATTCTGTGAAAACACCTAAAAATATTAAATTAACTTTGTCCAGATTAAAACTGTGTGAAATCTGGTCATTTCAATATATATTTGTACAAAACAGTGGGAACATAAAAAGTCAAGAGTTTTACACTACTTCAGAACAAAAAATATAACCTTCAAGTATTAAAAACTTCTGGAAAACATATTTTGTTAATGCTTTAGTATGGCAGTTATGAACGCTATCAACAGCCTTCTGTTATAGATAGGGAATTATATAAATTAAGGTTGTTTACTGGCTTAATACGGTTCTATGAATATTACATGAAAACTTTCATACATGGTTGCAGCTCTAATGGAGTTATAGCTGAAAACTGAACTTATTAGTTCTTTTCTTTTAAGAAGGTATAATGTTAGAGAATTATTTTGTTATAAAGACTTTTAACTATCTTATAGAACAAGGCTTGTTAGGCTTGGCATAAAATTTCAGTAGTAGGATTTTGTAGGTTTATACATTGAAAAAGGACTCATGTTTTATCAGCGGATGACAAGAAGAGTGAAATTGGATATGTTTAGGTGGCAATAGGAATCTCTTCAAGATTTCCTTGGGCATACATTAGTTTTGTTAACTCAGGCTAGCAGAAGTTTTAAATGTAGTATTGGTCTCTAGAGTACAGGGTCACAATAATCAGCCTACCAAAGATGCAAACTCTCTTGACTTTAGCAGACTTATGTACACATGTGGGATCTACCTGAAATAACTGTCTTTGATCAGAGAGGTTTCAGAGCAGGACACAAAGCTGCTCCAGGTGGAGCAGCATGGTGCCCTGGTGCGCTCCGCTAACTGCCCACTGCAGGCTGCCAGGAGCATGCATGTCTGAATGACTGCCCTCCCATGTCAGGAAAAGTGTGACTCATGGCAGGCTGAAAGATAGCATAGCTTTGCAGGACTGTTTGGTGGGAGTTGGTCAGGTAAAATAAATAATTAACTACTTTAATGAAATAATATGAGGGGAAAACCTTTAGTTGCCAGCAAAATGATCATCAGGCAAATGGAAGGAATTCTGTGAGTTCAGTATCTGGGAAATTTTGAAAAGAAGAGTTGAAGATGGATCACAGGCCTTTCTCATTGCCTCTGCTTCCCAGAGGCTCTGAGTCCTTCAGGTTGAGCATAAAATATTTTGTCCTGGAGAGGAGCTAAGCAGAGAGTATTTCTTTTCCATTGCTAATTTTATATAGTAATCTAGTGTGCACAAACCTGCAGCATATGCAGCCACTTCAGACCATATCCAGTGCATGCATGCATGTTGATTTTAGACAAGCGGTGTCAGCTTTCTTTTTAGCATTCTGTCCTTTCTTCTTTCTCAGAGGTTTTATAGCTCTGAATACATCTGTAGTGCTTCATAAGAAGAGCTCACTTTTTTCTTTTTTTCCCTCTGATTCAAATATATGCACATTTTTTAAATGTGCATGCAAATGAGTTTTGCCCCCTCAGTTTCCTGGTAAGTTGCCACAATGGCCAGGAGGGTGGCAGAGGTTCTGCACCATTGCTTGGGAGAGTGCTAATGTGTGACAGAGCGTGGCAGAGCCTTGTCACAGGAAGAGGTTCACTGTTTCCTTTTTGTTGTTGCTGCTGTTTCATGGAGGACTATAGAAGAAAAATCTGGAAGGAGTGGTGAAAAGAAAAAGCATGGGTCTGCATTCAGCTCTGAGTTACATCACTGCAAAGTAGAAGTAATGGCATTCACTTCAGTCTGGCTATGTATGGAACGGCATCTTTACTAAAGAGATTGTGTGTTAAATACTGAAGACAAGATAAGATGTTATTTGTTGTCATTGACTTTTGTCTACAATAAAAATAATTTAAAAAACAATAACCACAATGTAAATATCTGTTTTCTTGTTTTCTGTTTACCTCTGTATTTTCTCCAAGAGTTGTTTACCGTTTATTTTTAATGATAATGAATAATTCTGTCAGAAGGTTGAAACTGGGCATGTTACATATTATGGTAGTGTTATTTCCTTCAGAGATACATTGACAGGTTTTGTTTCATATAATTTTGAAGGACTGAGGATGGCCAATACCACATTATTCTAATATTTCTAAATAAAATTTTAAAAAAATAATTTATGCATCTGACTGACATGCATTCAAGGCTCAGGTAGGTAAAACAGTCAAGCTGTTCTGCCCCTAGTATTTTGAAGTTCCTTGCTGGATGCTACCCATGGCTCTGCAGTGACAGTACATTGATTGGGACATTAGCTGCTACTGAGTGAGAATCCTTTACACCTCTCAAACTTCAGTGATTTCAGTGTCTAATGATTGCAATATGCTCATGATTAACTAGATAATATACTCTAGTGAAAAATTCTTGAATTTTGAGGTAAAGGCTGAGTGGGCTGGGGTGATGTAGGGACTTTCCTTTGTAGATTATATTTTCAAGTCAATTGGTCAGATTTGTGGAGGTTTTTATTGTTGTACTTGAAAAAAGTTTCAGGAGATTATTGCATAAAGATTTTCATTTTGCTGCTGATTGCTATTTTGACTGAAATTAAATACATAAAAGGTTTCTACATTTAACCTGTTCCTCTCCACCTCAATACTGTAAATTGATGAGGTGACATAAGCCTAACTAAAAGGGAAAGTGCAGTATAATTTCCTTCATATAGTCATATTTTGCCTTTATATTCTACTGATTTCAGTTAGACATTATTGGAGTAACTGAGGCAAATATTTGATGTTTGGGCAAATTTCATTTTGAAATAATTCTATTTACAGTTTGAATTGCTTTGATGTATTTTGCTGTCTTAATAGCTGTAGCTGCAGTTATCTGCATAAAGCTGAAGCAATGATACTGGGTTTATTTACACTTGAAGATCTTAATCATATGTATCTGCCTGGCCATCTATCTATATATGTAATATATATTTATTTAAAAAGGCTTCACATACTCGTTAATTGCTTTGTTAGTATTATTTTCATATCACATGGTCAATGTCATGGTCAATAGGATTTTGAGAGAAGAATAAATGGTCAGGAGACTGTGGTGTATGAAGGTATGGACTCAGGTTGTGGTGCAACCAGAGACACCTTATTGTACAGAGAAGCTCATATTTATATCTCTGAGCCCGGATACAAATTCCAGCTGTATGTACCACCAGGCTCAGGGCAGAAACCATTCATGCAGTTACATAGCTATATATCACTACAAGCACACAGGCACCTTTTGACTACTAGATAACCATGTTTATATTTCTTACTTTCCTTCACAATAAACAGCTGTTCTCTCATCTCCTGCCAGATCATTCTCCATCCTCCTCTCATACATCTCTCTTCAGACATTCTCTGTCCTCCTCTCCCACATCTCCCCCTTTTTTGCTTGTTAATTGTGACAAGGCAAAGGTTGTGTGTAGCTGGGTGACCATGACCTGATTTATGTTACGGTCAACTAAATGCTGAATACAGGAAAAAAGGCATGGGAGACATAAGGCAAACATCAATAAGGCAGTTAAGGCAATTATAATAAATACTGCAATGCTTTTGATCCACGGCCCAAAGTTTCCCAGCCGTGAGAAGAGACCAAAGGCATCTCACCCCTGGCTCTGCTGCAGATCTTTGTTTAAGGCTTTTAAGTTTTGTATGCTTTTGTGAATTGATTCAGAGTGGTCACTCAGATTCATACAACACATCCCATCAAAGTCTTCACACCCATGTCCCTCTGCTAACAATAAGAAAATCAATAGCAGCTCAGTTCTGTAGCGATGCATGATGGACAGAATCAACATCCACTAATAAGCCAGAAAGAGCATTGTTTGTAGCATTGCTTTCTTTAGCAAGCTAGCAGTCTAACTTATTAAGCGAGTTAAGAGCGTGTACTATTCCTACAGAAGAGATTAGAGAAGCAAAAATGTGTTGCGCTGCATTCCAGAACTCAACCTGAGAGTTACAGTCTGCTGTGAGGTCTGTGTCATAAACATTTGACACATGGTGGGGTTGTGATTGCAAAAGGGCTGCAATGCCTGTTTGCAATCTTCATTGGCATTATCATATGCTAGTTGTTTTAAGAGAAATCCTCAATTTTCCTCATGCTCAATTTGTCGTTGCAAAATATTCTGAAGCCGATCAGTAAAGGTATTATATGACTTTCTAGGACCCTGCAAGACTATGGTGAATGACTCACTAGAGGCTCGCCCAGACTCTGGTATCTTCAGGACTGCCTTAATAGTCATCTCCTTAATTTGCAAATAGACGTCCCTGGTATACCCTGCCTGCATCAGGGAAGCGGCATAATTATTTTCTCCAGCCAACTGCTCATAGTTAACATCAATTCCCTGATTAAGGTTTTCAATCAAGGCCACTACACATAGCTCACAAAAATCAGATAACCACATCATAGACTGTGTTGAAGTTAGTACCATGCGAAGCAATGACTTCTAGTCATACGGTGCAAGTGTATAATACTCTGCCATCACTTCAAGAAGGGACACAGAAAAATACTCTGCCATCACTTCAAGAAGGGACACAGAAAACGTACTATGAATCCCCCCTTCCTGCACTGCTTTTCTTAACTCTTTTATAACCTCATATTGCACAGCCTGGCACTCTGGAGGCTGATTTGGCCAATATAATACTGGACATGCCATAGCAACTCCCAAATGCCCTCGCTTAAGTGCTTCCCGCTTGCATTCCTGCCACCGATCCCTCAGACCCCCTTTCACCCTCCCTGAAAACACAGTCAAGTCATCGGGGGGGAGTGTGTGTGTAAGGAAAAAGGTCTGTTTCCTTTTCCAGATCTATAGGACCTGGATCAAAAGGGTTCTCAGTGTCAATGGAATCATTGTCTGAGTGGTCTTGTTCCCGCATTTGGTCCTGTGTTGTGAGGGTCGCTGCAACCGGACACAGGAGCTCTGAGGGCAGAGGAGGTGAGGACGGAGTCGCCATTGTTTACAGTGTGTTGAGAAGAGTCGCACTGTCAGTGGAATTTACAGCCTCCCCTGGTTTAGCACTGTTAGTAGAATTTGTCGACAGTTGGTGAAGAATAGTCAGGATTTGCCACCAAGTTGCTAAATGCATTCCTACTGCAGAGTCCCCCTCTGCGGCAGCATCATACAATCATCTGCCTACCACTTGTCACGGATCCATTCTAACAGAGTCACTAACTGTGGACCCGTCACAGCTCGTTGCTGAGCTGCAAGCAGCCGTTGCAATACGTCCAGGCTGAGTTGTTGATCTCAGAATAACTTCCCTCCCATCACTCCTGACTGCTCACCTTCTTTGTAGGTGATGGGTGTACAAAATTTTCCATGGATCCTGGTTCAGTCATACTATGCCACTGGTTTGGGCTCCGTGATCCTCCTACTTAAACCCCACATTGGGATGCCATTTGTGGCGTATGAAGGCACGGGCTCCAGTTGTGGTACAACCAGAGACACCTTATTGTGCAGAGAAGCTCATATTTATATCTCTGAGCCCAGATACAAATTCCAGCTGTATGTACCACCAGACTCAGGGCAGAAACCATTCATGCAGTTACATAGCTATATATCACTACAAACATGCAGACACCTTTTTGCTACTAGATAACCATGCTTATCTTTCTTACTCTCCTTCACAATACCCAGCTGTTATCTCATCTCCTGCCAGATCAGACATTCTCCATCCTCCTCTCATACATCTCTCTTCAGACATTCTCTATCCTCCTCTCCCACAGGGACTATCCATTAATTAAACTTGTGAAGGATTTTACTTTATCTGAGATTTCCATCAGTATTCTCCAACTTGTAACATGCCATGTTTATGTTCCTGATACAAGAATATGTTCATGTTGATGATGGGAAGTTGGTTCACTCAACTTTAAGCTTACATTATTTCATAACCAGCTACTTCACAGTTATACCAGTAAAATGTCAAATGATCCTGCAGAACTGTCTTGAGAAAAAGCATGTTAAAAAAATTCTTCTTTAAGAATAACATCTAAGAACTTTTTTTTATTTCCATTGAAAGTGAAGATGGATGAACATACCAAGCAAGTGCCAGTGTAAGAATGCAGTGATGCATTTGCATCAGAGAAACATACTTGTTGATCTTTTGAACCATTCTCAAAGTACCTGTGGAATGAAATTTATTCATTTTTCATAGCACCTCTATCACAACATGTACTGGCCCTGTATCTGGTTTCCTGTGCATTGGAGCTGCCAGTGTGGGGACCCACATCCTGGGAGGACTGGCAGGCTGCTGAGAAGAGGCTTTACAAAGCTTCAGCAAATGAAGAGGGAATGTTCTGAGGGGCCTGGTAGGAAAAGCTGCCAGGTGTGTGTGGGGACATTCACTCTCAGGGAATTTAGGTACTTGCCTCCTGTCCAGAGTACTGAAGTGTTAAATATCTACGCTAGCCCTTTTGTTCCAAAATACAGCTAAATATTTTGTGGCAGTGATTCCCTTTCCTTCAGTAGCATACAATCCACTTTGAGAGTGCATTCCTGCTCTAGTCCCAAGGGTAAAGATATCGGGATGTTCAACTGTGAGACACCACAGTACTTCCAGCCCCACAATTAGGCTACTCTGGCCTGAAAACAGAGCTGGAGCCACTGGAGGAACCCAGCACCTAAAAGTTTCTTAAAACCTCTGCATTGTCCAGGCCCCTTCTCATTTGTCATTTAGCTATGGAGATTTACAAAATTTGGTCTCAAAATCCCTAAATCTTTTTGTATGCCTGTGACTAATTGTGTAAGACTGCTTAGATTCAGGCTCTGGAGCAGAACTATAGGTGCTTAGGGGACATGGCTGGTTAGGAATAGAGATGTCAAAAGACTTTTTAATGAGCATTCAATCTTCTGTCAGACGAGTTCCTTTTGTGAAATGAAACTCGTGATTACAGTTGATATAGCTTTTTCAATGGAATTTTGCTCTAAATCCATCTTTTATTATAAAGCAGTTGTGAGATTCTTGCCTCACTGTGGTGTTTCGAGTAAAATGACAGTTGTATCTCCAGCATACCATCTGTGTGAGATTTGGGAGCTGCTGAACTGTGAAGGAAACATCAAGAACTTGACATCTAGGATATATTTCATCAGTAAAGAAAAAAAACAGATTTTTTTTTTCACTGGTAAAGTCTGTGTATTTTGATCCCCAAATAAATATATCTCATTCTTACAACTTAACCTCAAGATACCTTGGTGCAACATGGTTTATAGCCAGTTTCTGCTCTCATATGTTCTCCTTCTCAGATGGTATTTTTTAAAAAGGTTAGAGAGAATGGAGGAGAAGATCTAGATTAGATTATCTTTCACAGATGGGTATTGCATTGTTGAAACAATGTAATCCACTCATGATCTTATGAACCCAAGATTCTGTACTGTATGAATATGTATGCTTGCATTCAGGTATTTGAAATCATGTTTAAGGTGTTACTTAATGACATAAGGGAGGGTGACATGTAGCTGCAGCAGCATGGACATCTGTGGATTTCAACAATTAGGAATGCTCTTAGGTCAATTTTAAAGCAATATGATTATGCAAATCTTGCCCTAATGTAGCTTTGGTGTATGTCTTGCAACTAAATGGATGCTGTTGTCAACATTTCATTATGAAGTCTACAAATGCAAATGTTTAGTTACATCAGAGGATGTCACTGGCTTCACTGGAATGCTTTGGGACATTGCAGGAATAATGCTTTTTCACTGTCCCATGTCCAGCTTCATGCCTTCCAGTAGCTACAGATTGTTGCTCTCTACAGCTACCTGAAAGGAGGTTGTAGGCAGGTGGGGGTCAGTCTTTTCTCCCAGATAACTAGCGACAGAACAAGAGAAAATGGCCTCAAGTTTCACCAGGGGAGGTTTAGATTAGATATTAGGAAAAAATTCTTCGCTGAAAGAGTAGTCAAGTATTGGAACAGGCTGCCCAGGGAGGTGGTGGAGTCACCATCCCTGGAGATGTTTAAAAAATGCATAGATGTGGTGCTTAGGGACATGGTTTATTGGTGGACTTGGCAGTTCTGGTTTAATGGTTGGACTTGATGATCTCAAAGGTCTTTTTCAACCTAAATGATTCTATGATTCTATGATTGAAAATCCAACCTGGGCCATAGTTCAGCCTATATACACGAAAACAATTCTCAGCTGGGAGCTGGGTGTGCTGGAGCTGCCTTACTCCAGTCAGAGTCAAAATGGGTGTAGAGAACGGTGTGATGAGGAGACAGTGGGGGAGAAAGTGGGGGAGAATGGGGAGCAGAAGATGGCTTGATACTGATAGAAAGGACAGAGGGAGTGACAAGAAGATACACACGTACATTAGAAGGGGTAATGGAAAGACGTGTAAGAGCTTGAGTCAGAGAGAAAATGCCACCAATAAGAGCATGTGAGGAATGATCATGTCTGGAAAAAATAAGAAACCTTGAGAAAAAAGGAGAGGATTTTAAAATGTGTTATATTCTAAAGAAATGTACCATACCACATCAAATTTATTAAAATAGGCTAGGAATAGGAGTAAAGGGAAAAATACATTTTTTTGCTATATTTACAGGGACAAAACAGGCTATAGAAAAATAAAATAGAGCAAATTTCCTCAGAACTAGCATTTTTGTTTCAGGCAAACAAATTAAAACTGTGTTCATTATAGAATAGCTTTTGGATGTATATGGCCTAGATTTCTTATTAAAATACTTTTTGGCTTCAGTCTGAAAACTAAATACTTGCATACTTGTATGCATAAAAATGAAGAAGTTTGTAGCATCTGTCTAATTGTCAATGGGATTTTAAATATGGATAACAATCCAAATTCACATAAATTTACTCGTATTTTACAGCAGGGGATGCTCAGGTAAGGATTCAGAATTAAGTCTGCAGAAGTATGTGGGGACTGTGGTAGGTAGAGTTACAGACAGGAGCTGCAGTGAGGCATGGGTCTGTTGATGCTACTATTATGCATATTTTAAAAGCAGCTCATTGTATTCCAAAAGTAAAAAACTGAGACAAGGCTGGGCATCATTTAAAAGGTAATATCCTTGATGCTTTCCAAAGTTCCTTTTAAAGTGGAGATGTACAATCTTGCTGGGACCTACATGAGTTAAAATGGAGAAAAAAAGATAAGAGAAGTGGATCTGGATGGATTTGAAAATTGACAGAAATGTTTGAATTTGGAGACCTTCATATTGCTACAAGAAATCAAAGTTCACAGCATATACTGTTATGACCTGTTTCCTACCATTGTACCTGTTGTGGATTAACCCCAGTGGGCAGCTTAGCCCCACACAGCTAGCTGCTGGCTCCCTCCCTCCTAGTGGGAGTCCAGCTGTCCCAGCTGTATCCCATCCCAACTTCTTGTGCCCACCCAGCCTTCGCACTGTCAGAGCAGTGTGAGAAGCAGAAAAGGCTTTGATGCCATCTAAGCACTGCTCAGTAATAACTAAAATATCCGTTATCAACACTGTTTTGGTCACAAATCCAAAACAGCACCATACAAGCTACAAGGAAGAAAATTAACTCTATCCCAGCCAAAACCAGTAGAGTACCATACTTTCATACTGATAATTCAAGAATATCTAACACACAAACTAAGAGGATGTATGTCGGTCTGCACTGACACTGTCATTTATGGGAATTTTTCCTCCTACAGGAAGAAGGAAATAAGTTACTAATTATTTTGCAGCTCAGCAAGTTCCTTTCTCCCCTTACTAATGACACTGCAAACAATTTCCTTTGAAATAAATAAAGTTTGATGGAAGTATAACCAAGCAAACAAGAAGAAACTCATTCTCTTTTAATCTTTTTGTATGCTTCCTTTCCCACATCTCAGACTCTAGATCACTTGGATCCTAAATTGTAACAATTCCTACCTACCTGGATTTGAATAAAATCCATAATAATGTTTTAAAGTATAATTGAGGCATCTTAAATACTTGTATATGTTCCTAAGATCGCTTTAATTTATATATCTCATGTTTCATATAGGTGTAGCCACTAAATCTGCATGAAACAAAGGTCATCTTTGGTGAACTGAGACACCAGGGCACATTTCCGGATTCAGGGAAATTAAGTCAGGTCAGGATAGCATTCTGCATTTTTTATTTCAGAGGATTTATTTACCTGACCAAAAGCTATTTTGCCTCCACTGATTCACTTTAAAATAAACCTTTGAGCACTTCTGTTCAACAGACATGGAAAAAAGTATGTCTGAGGGAGAATCTGATTTAATTCAACTCTTCCTTTTTCTGGTAGCAATGGGAACTCAGAGATATTCAGTGGACCTGAAAGAAAGATGAATTACATTTTTACACTGTTATGTATTTAATCCTTCAGTGCTGAGACACTTCAAAATTAAAATATATGGTCCCATTAACTGTTTCTTACTGTATACATTTCTTAAAGAAGTTTCTGATGTGCACCCTTAGAGAGCACAGGACTGTGGGTTAAAGCCAGTCATCTGTATACTCTCTGGAGGCAGTGGTGGGAATGTCAGCCCCTTAGCTCTCATTCTTTGAAGAGTTTCCTCTTCTCTGAAAGAGGAATAAGATTTATGTAAATGGATGCTGCCAATGCTGTTTCTTAACAGCCTCCTTTCCAGAGCATTTCATTAAGATCTGCTGCTGAAACTGCATGACCACTGAGGTCTGTAGGTAGTCATATTTGCAGACAGAGCAGCAGCTCTGTGTTTCTGCTGTGCAGAACTGCTGCATTTGAATGGTGGGATATACTGGTCATGCTCCTAGTCTACTCTGCTGTCTTGCATAGGAAGCCCAGAGGTATAACCAAATATTCTCTGTACCAAAGCTTAGACTCTCCTAACCTTGCTCCCATTTAAGCATAAGTGCTCTGATTCTGCTGTGAAAGTGGCCTCTATCTACCTGTATATATATATATATTACAATACCTGTAGATATATGATCTAATAATATCTGTAGATTCTTGGCTTCTTTTTCTAAGGAACCCGAGGGTGTTCTGCACAAAGTACCTTTCATTATTGAATAGTCCATCCTTTGCGAGAAGTTTTTCTACTGCTGTGCCTTCTGCATAGAAAGCATTTTGCATTGTGAATGTTGTTTTAGGTGTGTTAGAAATGCTTTGTCTGACAGGAAAGGGTTATCACGTATCCTAAAGATGCTCAGAGTATGAATTCAGCTGACCTTCCCTAGGGAAGTCAGATTTTCCCAGATGAGTGTTTTGTTCTTGGCTGTCATATACAGGTCTACCAGGTCATCCATTGTGTTTTTGAAAAAGCACCATTGTCTGAGTAGCATTTAATAGGTCTCCCTAGCTAGATCCTGATCTTTCAAAGAACCAAAGCATTTTTTTTTGGGGGGACACACTTTATATCTGTAGAGGCTTTTTAGAAACAGATCAGACTTACTAGCTTCATATCTTCACTGGTGTGGGTCCTCCTCCAAAAGTGAAGTGGTGAGGGTGAGAAAGTGGTAAACCAGGACAGAGAGTGGGATGCAAGGACACAACAAGCAAAGCTGCAGGGCTGCTGTTATCACAGCCTCCTCTTGTATGGTCAGTGGGAGATGGAGTTTCGGTTATGTAAATTACAGCTTCCACATTTCTTTGGGTTTTGTAGTGGCTACTACTTTTTTTTTTTTTTTTCTCCACATGTTCCCTGAATATGAGTACTTTGTTGTTACCCATCCAGGCTTGGGACTGTGTAGCCTACAGGTCCCAATGCTGCTGCTGATGCCTCAGGCTCTGCACTGCTTATTAACATTTGTTTCCAGAGCTTCTCCTGCAGGGTGGATTTATGCTTTAACAAGTAGCTGTCAAGCAAGAGGTAAAGGAAACAAGTAGAAGGGTAGGTTCAACATGGGTTTCTTGTCTCAGTTTTGCTTAATTTAGTTTGTATTATAAACAGAGGTTGAGTGGCTTATTTCTTTGCTGTTATGAAAAATCTTGTGGCCCTGGGTCAGGGTCTTCTGTGCTGGCTCTTGTCTGTGTAAACCACCTTCCCAGAGCCCAGGCTGACCTCCATATTTGAGGCTTGCCTGCCTACTGGGAAAGCCCTACCTCCCAGTCTATGTTCATCTTGGCACTTCTGTCTGTATGTCCTTTCCCTCAGTCCCTTGGAAATTGCAAAAGGCAGCACCGGAGCCTGGACTCTTGTTGTTGTGGAAATTATTTATTTCCAAATGTAACATCTTTTTCAAAGAAAAGAGAAAATCCATTTTGTGTTGAAGCAACCTTACTCATTACTTACTAGCTCTTAATTACTGTGGTGGGGTTTTTTTCCTGACATTGGTAGTTGTTATTGCTCTTTTTTTTGTGGAGGTAACACAATTCAATATGCTGTGAGAGTGAAAAGCAGCTTAGACATAAAAATATAGGCAGTTCATAAAGGCAAAACAGAATTCATGTGTTTTATATATACAGATTCATCCATGGCACTATAGACAGCATTTTCAAGGTTTGCTTATGCTATCTCCTTTTTTCTGTATTGATCGTTTTTAACTAAGGGGTTTGAACACTGCTGTAAAATGTTTGTCATGCTTTCAATTGTATATGCTTTTTTTAATCTACAGAAATACAGGCTTCAGATACCCGATGCAGATACTCTTTTGTTCTAAGTCCTTCTCTCTTGCACATTACTTTCTGCTGTCTTGGCTTTCTTTGGGTTTTTCGTGACTCAGTGGAGATTTGAAACGAGGGGGGACAAATGCACCTAGTATTATTCAACATTTCTTCCTCTAGCTGCAGTTAGTGCTATCCCGCATAGCAAACCCCACATGAATCACACAGATCTTATATGTGTGACGGCAGAAAGAAAGGCTGACATACTTGTCAGAGATGATGCTACCTCTGTGTGCTGAACATAATTTTGGAGAAGGAAACTATCAGTTTCAGAGGGATTACTGTATGGGTAGGACATCATAATATGTTGCCAAAATGAATCTGATGAGCACAGAAGATTTTTTGAAAGGCTACTTTTACCGTATGTATAGCTGTTTACACAGTGACTTTACAATAGAGATTTGGCAGAAAGGCTAGTATGTTTTAAGCACCAAAGAGTTCCTGTTTTGTACTTGTCCTGGTTTCAGCTGGGATAGAGTTAATTTTCTTCTTAGTAGCTAGTACAGTGCTGTGTTTTGGATTTGGTGTGAGAACAATGCTGATAGGATGCTGATGTTTTTAGTGGTTGCTGGGTGATGTTTATACTAAGTCAAGGACTTTTCAGTTCCTTGGGCCCTGCCAGCAAGGGGTCTGGGGAGGCACAGGAAATTGGGAGGGGACAGAGCCAGGACAGGTGACCCAAGCTAGCCAAAGAGGTATTCCATACCATATGACATCATGCTGTGTATATAAACTGGGGGAAGAAGAAGGAAAGGTGGGGACGTTTGGCATTATGGTGTTTGTCTTCCTGAGGAACCGTTAGGTGTGATGGAGCCCTGCTTTCCTGGGGATGGCTGAACACCTGCCTGCCCATGGGGAGTGGTGAATGAATTCCTCGATTTGCTTTGCTTGCATGCATGTCTTTTGCTTTACCTATTAAATTGTTCTTATCACAACCCTTGAGTTTTACATTCCTTTCTGATTCTTCTCCCCATCCCTCTGGGTGAGGGGGAGTGAGCGAGCGGCTGTGTGGTGCTTGGTTGCCAGCCTGGGTTAAACCACGACAGTAGTATATAGTATTTGACTGTGCTGGCAAAAATTGCAAATGTTATTTTTCATGTTTTGTGCCTTTCATCTGTCACATCTTTAACCTTTGTATGGTCACAGAACAAATGATCAGTGTGGTGAGTTCCGTTTGTTGCAGAAAGTATTATTTTGTGTCTGTGAAAGCAAGTCTGTAGTACATGTCTGAAAGCTAGAAAGCAGCGTTTTAACTATCAACTCTTTCAGTATCTCAATTTCACCAGTATTACATGGGAATAATGTTACTTTACTTCATAGTAGTATTCTGAGATTAATTAGTTCATGGTGCTTTATCAATATTAGACTGTGTTATCAAAATCAATATTAGAAAACTGTCAAAGCTTACCATCATTATGATATCTGAAATTCAGGCAGCAAGAGTAGTTGCAGTTTCAGCATCGAATGATCTCTGCTCCCACAGCTGAACTCTATATATTTACCTGCCATAACTAGTGTGAAAATTATAAGGTAGTCCATTTATCTGCCTAGCAAACTTCATCGTGTTTTCTTTTTTCTTTTCTTTTTTTTTTTTCCTTTTCTTCTTCAGCATTTACATTTCTTTTTTCTTTGAACTACATATGCAGTTGGTACTTTAAGTCTTTGTGGATGTATACCTCAGAACTTAACATTTCAGTGCTTATCTTTTCCATAATTTGCAAGAAGAGAATTGCACAGTTCATGCTTGTGGCCACGCTAGCTATTTCCTTGGGAACTTTGACATCCCTTGATATATCTGAAAGGTTTTCAATTATAGTTTTGTGGCTAAGTGGGGAAAATGTCTTCATAACCAAGGTAATCTCTCATGTGTACAGCTATCCAGATCTGAAAATTTAAGTCAGAAGACACAAATTCAAGGTGTAAATAGGTGAAACATTTGGGAAAGTGCAGGTGCAGAGGCTGTGTAGTTCTAGAGTTCGGTTCCTTGTTGTATGTAATCCAACCTAGCTGCAGACTGCTGCCCAAAGGTAGCTTTCTCATTGCCTGGTAGTAAAGAGGGATATGTGGCTAAATTAATATCCCCTCCCTTCCACCAGTGAGTTGATTTGTTAGAAATTGATGATTATGGCTGCACAATCATTAGAGGCAGCACAAGAGGGAGATTAAATGGGTTGCTGGATCTTGAGAACAGTGAAAATGGTGAGAGGAGGGGAGAGAAAGGGATGTCTTTTTGGTGGCAGCCCACTCTTTAAGTTGAATTAACCACAATATGCAGCTGCTCTCTCAGGGATCTAATATTTATTTAACTGTGAGAACTTTTAGTACCACTGTAACTCACTGTCCTTGTTTCCATGTATCTCCCGTCAGTCAGAACGTTTCACTCCCCCTTGGTTTTAGCTGATTTTGCTTCATCCCTTGTATTTATACATTTGTCACCCCAGATGTAGATGTATGCCATACACATTCTGATAGAGAGAGCCATAAGCATCTTGCCTTGCTTCCCTGTGGTCTGGTTTGGATTTCATTAGGCATGCACCTTCTGGTGTTTAGTTCTTATGATGCTCGAGAAAAG
Organism: Falco rusticolus; assembly: GCF_015220075.1. Classification (NCBI taxonomy): domain Eukaryota; kingdom Metazoa; phylum Chordata; class Aves; order Falconiformes; family Falconidae; genus Falco; species Falco rusticolus. The sequence continues at coordinate 13,035,810 of NC_051209.1, read as the reverse complement.
GTATAATACACACTGTAACATTTGCTCGTTCAGACTCATGTTTTTATGCAGAGAGCATGTTAAGACAATCTCTCACTGTCTTGCTGCAGTGGCAGGAGCAGGCACATCCCTATTGCATGCAGACCAGTAAAGGATTCATGAGCAATTCTGCTCCTACTAGGCTCTGGTTATAGCCGGCAGGTTGAGAATTAGCTATCAGAAAATTTCCTTAGCCTTAATATTAATCACTGTAAAGCAGCAATTATGGTATTATGACTTCCAACTATCTTTATCTGCTAAAGCAGACAAATGTGATAACTAGGCAGCCAAGATCTTATCTTGAAGATAAGAACTGGGAAAGAAACGGGCATGTGTTAGACATGCTTTGGGGTTTGCCTACCTAATAATACTGCTGAGAATAAGACAGACTTACTGAAGATGATGTATTCTGGTGAGAGACCTGACTAAAGCTTTGAATATAAAAATGAATAGATTCTGTAGGATTGAATCCAAGGTATTTCTGGGCAACCCTGTTGTGGAATCCACTTGGTAGATGTATAAAGCTACATATAAGGTAAATTAATTACATTGAAAGACAGTTTCAGCCACCTTTCTCTTGATTATTAGAAATTCTTCCATTTCCAACATAATTGTAGGTAGTGAAGCAGCGCCCACCCACTTGTTCTTGCACAAACATTTTCCTTTACATTAAATGGATGTTCTTTCTTTTGGAATGTTGCCATGCTCATCTCAACCTTTTGTTTTTCTTGGCCTCCCTGGTTGGATCTGTCTTGTAAGGACAATCCTCCCTCTACCCAACCATTCAGTTTGGGAACAGCTGTGAAGAACCTGGGACATGAGGTCTGATTTCAGACCACAAAATAAACTCCCATCTTCATCTTTGCACTTTGGCTTATTATGTTAGGTAGGGCCTATTAAATCAGTAGTAAATGTTTATTAACTTTCACTTTGACAAGTATATTAAAAGATACTTCTAAATTAGAGGTTTGTAACTGAAGGCCATAGCTTCTTATTCATGGCTACATTTAATTTATTCTGCTCAGCTGGAAAAGGTTTCAGTCATCTAAAAAGCGGCAGCTGTTAACCTGGCATCTCATAAGGAAATATTTGCATTTTCTTTTGAGCCATCTGTTTTAGTATCAGACAGTAGTGAAAATTAAGGAGCTCGGTGTTTCCCAGTATTGTCTAACAGTCTTGTTTGTTAGACTTGGCTGTTCCATTGTAACAATTTACTTCAAATACAGTTTGATTAGTTGCAGATTCACATATGGCAGAGGTGGAAATCTGTGAAGACGTACTTTAATGCAAGCATATGTTGCACTGGGTTCTGCTAATAAAAATTGTATCTAGAAAATCTATCCTAATGATTGATGGGATGGCTGTCACTTTCTTTTTATTTTATATAAAAAATGGAAATGTTATAATAAAATTAAAGCACATGCAAATATATATGAATACTTTATATTTCACATAGTTGGTTTTCTGACCTTGGTGGAGAGTCTCAATACATGTCATATAGACATAGCTCAAAAATGTCTGTAGAAGTACTTTGTTTTCCCCTGACGCTAAAAAAATAAAAGCTCCAGCAACATTTTTTTTTTCATTGGTGTATATTTGGTACTTGCACCTGATATGCTATATATAATAAAACTATACTTGGATTTATATTTACTTCTACTTTGCATATTAAGGAGTGGAGTAAGCTAGTGCTTGCATTCTTCACTAGAGCCACAGTGATGTATGAGCTGCAGACTGTGCCCTCAGCCAAGATTCATTTCATGCGTGTACTTTGTGTAAGGGCGTGCCTTCATTTCTCAATGCATGTCTTCAAAGTTTTTAGGGTTTCTTGACATGGACACAGATGTATTCCACCTAGCATTAGGTACTTACCTGGAACTGATGGTTCTGCTCCAACAGGTAGAATTGATGTGAAGACTATTTTATTTAATATAACTTTCTAACTTTCTTGCATTAATATAGCATTTTATTATTTCTTACATTTACTCTCTCATATTTTTGCCTTCTGGTTTTGGTTGTTTGATCTGTGATATTTGACTATGTGAAGGGTGAATGGTCAAAATAAGCTGTTTTTCTTCATGCATTCTGTCTTCAGCTGTTCTGTTTTCCTCAGAGAGAAAAATCTACTTTCCCCACTCTGCATTTTAGAGAAAGCAGAGTTACAAATCTTTCTTTGTGTAAGCCTTTCAGATTCCTGTATTATATCAATAGATGCTCTCCTCTTTGAAATCCATGATTTCTAGACTGTTTACTGAAGTGGGACTTTTTAGCCTAGCGTGCTGTATTAAATGATGTAGTGCTGTAGCTTTTGTTTCAGTTCTTCATTGCTGTGTAATGAAGATAATTTAGCACTATTATAGTATATGCTTGTGTTTGAGTTGTGTCAATAATATATTTCCAATATATTTTTTAGAAAGATTAATTAAGAAAGGAATTTTAATAATGCATGGAGAAGGTAGGGGTTCTGCTAATGAACAGACCCCAAAGTAACCAAAACAATAATTTAGCTAGGATCCATTTTAGTGTATTTGTAAGTAGGCAAAATGAGAAACTTGTTTGGAACTCTAGGAGGATCATATTAAATGGCCTTAATAGATTTGCACTAATATTATAATTTAATCATTATGGGGACGGTTTTCTGCTTTATTTCCTTACTTGACCAATATAGTCTACGTGACATGTCTCAAGGGAACAATAAATATACCTTCTGTACCCTCAGGTTGTGGAGAGTTTTCTATGTTCACACGAGCACTGCTATTATTATGTTTTATTATTACCACTGACACTTAGATAGGAATTGATTTTGGTTTTTTTTTTATATATATATATATATATATGCAAACTTACATTAAAGTCAGAAAAGTGATTCAAAGAAATCACCTCACAGTCCGCAACTGTAAAGTAAAGCACACCTTTATTGGCACCGAGAGCACGTAGAGGTAGCACTTCCCCATACAGGTCTGATGATTTTCGAAATTACAGGACAATTATACCTTTTGGTTATCTGATAATAGTTATCACACGCGATGCATACTAACGGCAGAGGTTCCTATCTCTAGGGTCCATATAGGGTGGACCTCCAGGTGGACCTCTGGTACTTAGGTGGAGGTCCTCCCCTCACCCGGGCCCTGCTTGCCTCGTACGTGGCAGTAGCTAATCTCTTATTGTTTGTTTACTTTTATCTTATGAATACCATCCCTGCTTATAAGCTTATTTACAGAAGCAGAAGCATTGGCACCTAATATGTTTTCAAAATAGGCCCCTACTTGCAAAGTCATGCTAGCATGTTACGCCTATCTATCTCGCTCCACTCACACTGTATTTCAACTGTCAGGCAATTATTACCAAACTAACAAGTAACGCCTGAACTCTCATTTCAATCCCCCCTTTTCTGTACTAATGCAAATTCTTTTGCATGAACCACACCCTCCATAGATTATTAACTTGTTGAACCAAAGAGCGAATCTGGTACCACATCCAGATATTAATTACAGTCAATAGGACAGCTATTAATATTAATATTAATATTAATATTAATATTAATATTAATATTAATATTAATATTAATATAGGGTGAACGAAGGTGTAGAACACTTGGGTGGCTGTAGATGACTTAGTTCAAGTAGTGAAGATGTTCCACCAATGATGTTCTCCTTCCTTTTCAATCTTGGTAATGACTTCTTTAATTTCTTCTACATTATGTCTCACAGTCCAGACCACCTTTCGGTTTCTTTCGTTAACTTTCTGGATTAGTACTTTGACATCCAGGTGGTACAACATTTTTCACAGGAGTCCAATATCCATTCCAATGGTAAGTTTTGGTATCTCATCATAGAGAACATATGCGTCCTGAATTAATTGGTTTGTTGTTACCGAGACAGAATAATTGAAATCACATCCACTAGTCTTAGTAAAATTACAAACACAAAAGTTAGTTCAATTAGTTGTTTCAAGGCACTCATCAATTGTTACATTAGGATACACAGTTCGTATGCATGCGCACCCTTGTTCTACATAATAGACTTGTGATTTGGCATGTCCCACAGGGGTCATTTCAAGAATACAAGTACTATCATCGGTGTCTAAACAGAGATCTTCCGTTTCGATAGCTGCATTTTCACAAACAAACCTTAATTGACCCCACTGGGTGCAAGCTTCAGTGCTAATAGTTTGCCATTTCTGAGTCTGTTAAAAGTGGACTACACTTACGTCTAATGTGCCTTACGACTACATCTTCATGAAGACTCTCTAGTGCCATAACTGAAGAAACTTTAATTTCCGTGGCCTCTTGGATGGTTAGGACAAAGGCCACAATCACGGTTGCATGGGAATTATAAGTAAAATTCACTAATTTCCACCATGCACAATGCCATTTCTCAAATTCATTTGTATTACCATTCTTTAATATGATCATCCGTATCTCTTTAGGTAAAATTCCATTTTCTCCTTCCCTGATTATAGCTGCTGTTACATCTTGTAACCAAGGTTCTGACTGTACACACTGTAAAGCTAAAGAAGTGTTCTCTTGCAATGTATCTACAAATTGGATGGTATGCCTAAAATCCTCTATAGTATGCTTGTCCAAGGTTATGGTGAGATTGCTCACCAGTTGTTGCATCTCAGCTAATGTTAAAAGGGACGATCTTAGCAGGACCTCCAATTTACCTAGGTCTGAGGTAACTGTCAGTCGTGGTTTAACCCCAGCTGGCAACCAAGCACCATGCAGATGCTTGTTCGATCGTCCCGTCCCCCCCCCCCCTCCCCCCGAGGGGTGGGGAGGAGAATCAGAAAGGAATTTGAAACTCGAGGGTTGAGATAAGAACAATTTAATAATTTAAACAGAATAAAAAGGTAAGAACAACAATAATAACAATAATAATTATAACAATTAGAATGAAAAGGTGGAGGAAAAGGATAAAATCCAAAGGAAAAGGGAGAAAGGAAAACAAGTGATGCACAGTACAACTGCTCACCACCTGCTGACTGATGCCCAACCAGTCCCCAAGCAATGATCCCCTCAGCTAGTTCTTCAAGTTTATATACCAAGCATGACACCCCATGGTATGGAATACCTCTTTGGCTGGTTCAGGTCAGCTGACCTGTCTGTGTCCCTTCCCAGTCTGTTGTGCCCCTCCAGCCCTCTGGCTGGCAGGGCCCAAGAAACTGAAAAGTCCTTGACTTCAGTATAAACATTACCCAGCAACAACTAAAAACATCAGTGCTGTTAATTAGCATTGTTCTCACATCATAGCCAAAACACAGCACTGTACTAGCTACTAAGAAGAAAGCTAACTCCATCCCAGCTGAAACCAGGACACTGTCCCAAGTTTGTTTAGTAATATTTCTTGATCTTCCAAGTTTAGAACCCCCATTCCTGTGCCAAACCACCCCATTAAATCTCTTTTATTTCGGGCATGGGATATTCTAGAATGAAACCAAGCCTTCCATCCTAGCATACTTTGATCAATAAAAGCTCTGCATTCTTCCTTAACTTGGAGTATGTCTGCTTGGACCTTTATTTGTCCTTTTTTTAAAGCATATCTGGGGTCCAGCAGTAGTTTCTGTTGATTTGATCTAACAACGTAAGGTCCTACAAAGGAAAGATTATGAGACTTTATACACAATGGCCCCATCTTGGAAGTCATTGTTGATGTAATGGGAGTCTGCATGGTGGGGGAGATTGGGGTAATTGTAATAGAACAATTCTGTCTGGTAATTCTATTTTAACATGCCACTTCTACAGTCCAATTAATCCACATCCTCACATAACATGGTTGGTAACCTCCGTCGGGACCAAACCCACATTCTAGCATATAGCCATCATTAATGTGTAGGGTTGAGTTCAGTGAGTCTACACAGGAGACATTTAAATGGCCACCAGGGGATACTACAACAGTTTTATCTGTTTTAGTTATATTACTCCTTATAAACTTGATTATTTGTTCATCAGGTATACTTGGGCAGGAGGTTACATTTTCTGCTGGTGGTGGATTGTCAAATTTTGTGCTTTTAACTCGCACTCTTCTATATGCCTGTGTCCGATGTTCGTTATCTAGAATGACCGCAAGACATGTCAGGGTGCTTGATTCTAGGAGTTTAAAAGTGTATTCGCATTCTGGTCCCAGGCATGTTGATGTTTTGGTACGGCTCTGCGCAAGAAACCAGACTTATGATGAGGTTAGCCATAAATGTTTGTTTCTCCCTACTTACTTCAAATTTACAAGCTAATGTTACATTATATATGGTTTCTTCTCGGTTTATAATTGTAGTATCACTCGAGCTCTCCCATTCCTCCTGAGTAATGTTAAAGTTATTGATTGCCAAGAAGGTGTGCACAATATCTGCTATTTTTCCCTTGGTATCTGAATTATTGAGGCCCACCTCTCCTGTATATACTGATGGGTCTTCCCATTCCCAATTATAAGAATGGCTTATGACTTCTTGGGAGTTACATGCTGAGTGAGTGATGAGAATCCAAAGGAAAATTATACGTATCGCCGTAAGTATGGAGGTTGGTCCAATTTGTTCTATTTTCCATCTCCTACTTGTTGCTCAAGGAGGAGGAGGAGGAGCAGACACTTTCTTAACTTTTGAGTAACGAAGCCAGGGTATCTTTCCATTGACCTTTATGACAGTGTGGGTTGTGAGAAGTGTCTGGAAGGGTCCTTTCCACTTTTCTTCTAGAGGTTGACCTACAAAAGACTACATAAACCCAGTCTCCCGGTTAATATCATGTAGGGAGTAATCTAAACCTCTAACCCTGGTCTGCATTACTCGTTTGTTAATGGCCAATAATTGTTTTCCTAACTGTACAATATATTCCTTTACATATCCTTCCCCTATTTCATGTAAATTTTTCCCTGCATATGTCGTACCACATGGTCTTCCATAGATCATTTCAAAAGGACTTAGTTTCTTTTTTATTCTCAGCTTTACTTGTATCCTCAACAAGGCTAGTGGTAACAGCAGGTCCCATCACAAATTATTTTCCTGACAAATTTTAGCAAGTTTCAATTTAATCAGGTGATTCATTTTCTCTACCTGTCCACTGGCTTGTGGTTGATATGGAGTGTGCAGTTACCAATCAATTTGCAACAGTAGGCTAATTTTCTGCAAGATTTGTGCACAAGTGTGTCCCTCGATCTGATGAGATAGTTATTGGTACCCCAAACCTGGGGATAATTTCATTAAGTAGTGCTTTTATTACCTCTCAGGCTTTGTTGCTGCGGGTAGGAAAGGCTTCTGGCTAGCCAGAGAAAGTATCTGTTAAGACCAAGAGGTACTGATACCCCTCTTTTCTTGGCAATTCTGAAAAAACAATTTGCCATTGTTGTCCAGGACTATTGCCCTTGCCAATTGTTCACAGTCCAGTCTTAATTTTGGTCAGGGGATTGTTTCGAAGACATACTGTACACTGTTTGGTAACCTGTATTATCATGGTGTACAAATTTTGCCCCACTATTCGCTCCTTTAGACTATTATATAAGGTGTCAGCCCCTCAATGTGTTTTACTGTGTTCTTCCTGTATTATTTTCCACAAGGCTCTCTCCGATATTAATATTTGCCCTTCAGGGAGAATATACATTTAGTTTTTCAAGGTGGCATTCAGATTGCATGCTAATTTCTGGTCCTCTTTTGAATATAAAAATTTAGAACTCTGACTTACTAGGTTCCCGTTGGGTATAAGAGCTGACAATTTTGCCTCCCCTTCTTCTGTTGCTGCCCTTTTTGCTGTTATATCTGCAAGTTAGGTCCCTTTTTCTTGGTCCGTGTTACCCCTCTGGTGTCCTTGACAACGCATTACTGCTACTCGTGTGGGAAGTTTTATAGCTTCTAATAGTTGCAGGATTTCCATTGAATGCTTGATCTGTTTTCTATGGAACATTAATAGCCCATGCTCTTTCCATATAGCCCCGTGAGCATCTACTATCCCAAAAGTGTATTTTGAGTCAGTCCGTATATTAAAGTCTTTCCCTTTTGCTATCTCCAGCGCTCTGGTCATGTTACCGAAATCTCGGAATGAAGAACTTATCGACACCAATGTGATGTAGATAAGCAGACACTTCTTTATGAACGGCTGGGTGCATGAGCGAGTCCTCTCACGATCAACGCACGCCAGGTCTCAAAATCAGACACCATATATAAAACTTATTCATACATATTCATTAAGTATTCATGCATAACCATGATATTTCCCGTAAATCATGAACATATTCTCCTCCTATATCCGATTCTGTGCAGTAGAGCTTAGAAAGGTCTAGAAATGGGTCTGGGGTACGATTTGGGTAGGTGGTATATGAGTCGGTGGTCGCGATCTCCCCCTGCCGGAATTACCTTTTACTAAAGTTCACGATTTCTTGGCAGGCATCTACAAGCTGTTCCAGTTGACTCTCCCCAGTTCCCATTAATCTCATATTCTGACATTTCAATACACCTCTGCATACAGAAGACTGGTTAAATACAAAGAAACCTTTCAACCCTAAAGTTATTACCTATGTTTTAACAATAGTTCCAGCCCCTTCTTCTAGCCTTGATACAGGACGTACAGAAGATCTCATAACAACTTTTACTGTGTAGCTATAAGTTTCTTATAATTTTTTTTTTCTTATCCTTCTATATTTTAATTTTATTAAATGATTTTATAAAATCAATTAATCAATCAAATAAAGTCAATCAATCTTAACTTATTAACAAATCGATAACAGTCAGGGCAATAATTTCAGCTTTCTGTGCAGAGGTTCCAGCTGACAATGTCTGGGCTTTGATAACATCTCATGTCATTGTTATGGTATATCCTGCTTTTCAGTGTCCACTTCTAACAACACTGCTTCCATCTGTAAACCAATTTTCCACTCCTGGTATGGGTTCCTCCTTAAGATCCAGTCTACTCGAATAAGTTGCTTCAATCATTTCTAGACAATCATGGACCGTCAGTTCCCATGTTGCTGCGGTGTCACTGAGAAAAGAGGCTGGGTTGACAATATTAGTAGTAATGATGTTTATATCATCTTGTTCTACCAATACTGCCTGGTATTTGAGAAACTGAGATGGGGATAGCCAGTGTCCTTCTTTCTGCTCTAATACAGCAGAAACAGTGTGAGAGACTAGGACAGTTATCTTCTGTCCTAAGGTGAAATTATGAGCCTCCTGTATATTCAATATCATTGCTGCCACAGACTGTAAACATCCTGGCCATCCCTTGCTTACTTCATCCAGTTGTTTAGAAAAGTAGGCAACTGCCCTCTTATAAGGCTCAAGGTTCTGGGCCAGGACTCCCAGGGCTATCCCTTGTTTCTCATGTGAAAACAACAGAAAGGGTTTAGTAATATCGGTAAGTCCCAAAGCCAGTGCTTTTATTAGTTCCTTTTTCAGGGTTTTGAAGGCCCTCTCCACCTCTCCATTCCACTGTAACACCTTCGCCTTGCCTTTTAAGAGTTCATATAGGGGTTTCACTAAAAGTCCATAGTTATGTATCCAAAGATGGCACCAACCTGTCATTCTGAGGAACATCCGCAGTTCCTTATGTGTCTCAGGTGTGTGTGGGATGTCTTACATATTGTTTCTTTCCATTGCTGCCCCAACTTCCGCATTCCTCTCACAATTTCGTACCCAAGGTAGGTGACTTCTTGTTTTCTTACTTGGGCTTTCTGCAGAGAGACTTTATATCCCCTTAGCCCCAGAAAATTTAATAGGCTTACCATCCATTCTGTGCAAGCCTGTGCTGTGTTTGTAGCAATTAAAAGATCATCTACGTATTGAAGCAGGACACCATTTTCGTCCGGGGTAGTCCATTCTTCGAGTTCCTTTTCCCAGTTGATTACCAAACGGAGTGGGACTGTTTTTAAACCCCTGAGGTAACACGGTCCAGGTTAGGTGGGTCTTCCAACCTGACTCTGGATTTTCCCACTCAAAAGCAAATAACTTCTGACTCTCTGGCTCCAAGGACAAGCAGAAGAAGGCATTTTTCAAATCTATGACTGTAAACCAAACTAAATCCCCTTTTAACTTTGTTAGGAGGGTATAAGGGTTAGCCACAACTGGGTGTAGATCTTCTATTATTCAGTTAATTGCTCTCAAATCTTGTACTAATCTATAACCCTTAACATCAGCTTTCTGAATAGGTAAAATGGGGGTATTATATTCTGATTCACATTCTATCAACAAAACAAATTTTCGGAATGAGTCAACGATCAGTTTAATTCCTTTCCGATCGTCTGTCTTCAGGGGGTATTGTTTAATCCTTACTGGTTTAGTGTCTGATTTGAGTCTTATTTGTATAGGTCTCGCATATTTAGCCCTACCTGAGGTTCCACCAGCCCATACTCCTGGATACACTTGATTCCATAGATCTGGAGGAATTTTGTTTTCCTTCTTTGGCTGTATCAAAGATAAGCTTAATAATTCGATTAATTTTTCATCTTTTACTTTAAATCTCACTTCATTGTTTATAAATTTATTTTCTGCTCCCAACTTTTCTAACAAATCTCTCCCCAGTAATGATTTTGGTGCATTGGGCATATATAAAAATTTATGTGTTCCCATTAGTTTCCCAATCTTATATGATAGGGGTTGTAAATACGATACTTTATGTTGCTGGGCAGTTGCTCCTATTACATTTAAAGATTCATTATCAATTACTGCTAATTGCTGATTTAACACCGAATAAGTTGCCCCCATATCTATCAAAAATTTAACCTTTGTATCCTTTTTCCCCAGCTCCATTATAACAAGGGGACCTACTGGGGATTGATTCCCTGGTCTCCCCTAATCCATATTTAATTCTGATAGGAGAAGAGGAGATTGAGGTTTGCCCTTCCTTAGCTGGGGACACTCTTGCTTCCAGTGTCCCTCCTTCCTACAACAGGCACATTGATTATTTCCCAATCTAGCAGGTGGTTGACTAAAGGGTCCTCTCTGTCCTCCTCCCCTTCTCTGATCCACTCCTTGTGAACCATCTGTGTGCAGGGCCATGAGGGCAGCGTGGGTTATGGCCCTACCCAGCTTTCTCCAATCTACACTACACTGATTACAGTACACCCGCCAGGCCTCATCAAGGAGTTTCTCAATGTCTCTGGTCTTCTGCTTTAAGTTTCTGTAGCTTCCTCTGAATACTATTTGAAGACTGCCCAAGAAAAAGGGAAATTAACTGTAATTTTCCCTAGTCTCCAGAAGGGTCGATTGTGGTATATTTTCGCATAGCATCCCACTGTCTGTCATGAAATTCGGTGGGCATTTCAGTGCTGTTTTGCTTTACCGCATAGCGCACTTCCCAGTTTACAGACTTCGGGATAGCATTTTGTAGTCCAAATTCAATCCAAGTTTGATATCTCTTAATATTTTGATAATCTTGTGGGTCACTAGGATCCCACAGGGGTTTGTTGAGGGGAACACAGTAATCTATATTTCCCCTCAAGGTCTGTGCGTTTATTAAAGCCTGAACATGTGTTCTGGCAGCCTTGAGTACTAGTTCCTTTTCGGTTTCAGTAAGCTGATCCAACATCAAGTCAGTATCTTCCCAGTCAGGGTCCAAGGCCTTGGTATACAGGAGCGGGCTGGAAACTAGGACCATGCGCGGCAATCAGTTAGCTGAGGGGAATGTGCTCGAGCTTGTCTAGACAACAATTAACATGATGAGGCATGTTTGCAGAGCACAGGGGAGTGGGAGACGGATGGCGCCAAGGATGGCGCCAAGGAAAGATAACACCTTGCTGTTAATTGATGAAAGTGTCCTTTGTAGTTAACCACCAATCAGGGATTGCCTAGTATGTAATTCTTAGCTTAAAGAACCAATCTGTTTAAAGCACGCAGCTTCTGAAAACATATATAAACCCGCGATTGTGTACAATAAATGGACATTTGCTTGCATCAAGCTGCGTCCCGTCTCTTCATTCGCCGCATTGGTAAATGCCTTAAATTTCTTGGATACCCCTTCTGGGTCATCTCTATATGTTTTGGCTGTTAATTTCCAATTTTCAAGATCCCCCATAGAGAAATTTACTTTCAGCCTTATGTGCCCCCTGGGTCCAGTGGCTTCATAAAGAGGAGCTTGTATTACTTCCCGTTTTCTGGTGGAGGAGGAGATTGACCTAGCCCGTTTCCTAGCTTGAGTTCTCCCACTCAATGGTGAGAATGATGGGGAGGGGGTTCCTGACATCCTGCCCCGATCTTGCCTTCTTCCCCTCTTAGCCCCCAAGGAGGTATGTTCCTCTTCCGAAGAGCTTCCTCCCTCCCCTGCCCCTTCCCTTATAGGGGAGACAAAATCCTCTAGTCTTTCTTCTGACTCCTCTTTATAAACACCTCTGTCCTATAGAACACAATGAACAATACCTTTTTAATTTCCTGATTCCCTGCTGCTTGTTATCTTTTTCCAAAGCTAAGACAGGGGGGGCTTGAGGTGCCACATTAACTCTGCACACTTTCTGCCACTCAGGAGTATTTCTCAGTGTAAAGTACATATCCGCATGCATTCTCTTGTCCCATTTTCTTTCTCTCTGGAGGAAAAGCATTAATTGTAAAATAGTATTATAATTCAAGGTCCCATTTAGGGGCCATTTCTCCCCATCCTCCAATTCATATAAAGGTCACCATTGATTACATTACTTAAGGTTTTCTTGCTGATACTTCTTACGGGCCCTCCCCCTAAGTCCTTCCATTGGCTTAAAATGCATCTTAATGGGCTTCATGCTGGGTTTTCAGTACTTTGTTGTGCCCTCATCCCCACAAACTACACACCTATAAAAACACCTCATGCGACACAATACAACAGAAATATAATGGTCGATAACAAGTTTCAATTGATGTCGTCCTGTGACACCACAAGCACAGCAGGCTGAGAGTATCTTCTACTCATTTCGAAAACATGCTTAAATTATGTCAGCAGTTACCACACTGTGCCACAAGTAACGTCTAACACTGTTTACAATCTGGGCACAAGATCACTCCATTCTGTTCTCAACCTGCATCAGGTGCTGTCTGCCTACTTTGACCTCCCATATAATAACAGTGTTTCTTGGTACAGCTATGTGCCTCACTGACCAAGCCCTGTTAATATGGGGGTTTCTACAGCTCTATTCTCTTGGTGTTTGCACTCATGGAGTCCTGTTCCCATTACCAACGGCAGTATTCAACTTTTGCCCTGGTCTAATGGGTTCCCCTTTAGACCCTTAATTAACAAACACATGGTGGCCCTGAGAGTGACCTCCAAATACAATATACTATCAAACTTAGTATGATGTCTATAATCACCCCAATACCAAATTCAATTCCTATTTGTATCCGCTTCGTCCCTTCACTGGCTGACCTCCCCGTGGAGGGGTGGAAACGCAGTTAGGAGGACTCCAATACACTCACAGCCGCTAGGCCAAGTTACTTTCACTTCATCTGTCTCTGGCCATTTCCCTCGCGGGAGAATGGAACCACAGATTGAGACTCCACACTCGTTTCACAGAGAACTCCGCATCTCAGACACTCTCCCTCACGTCTTTGTTGATATCACACTCACACCTTTTAAGGTTCTTCCCAATCTTGTAAGAGACAGATTACGAGGACAAGAGCAATACCAAAGACAGTCCCAACCCCAAAGGAAATACTGACCCTAGTTATCAAGAGTGATTCTAGCTTACAATCTATGATCCCCATACAAAGAGCAGATCAACAGTTCATCCCACTGACAGGGAGGCTACTCCTGTCCCAGTCTCCCAATAAAGGGAGCAAGCCTCCAGTCCCAGAATAACCTGAGTCCCATCAACAGAGTGGCTATTCCTGTCCCAATCTCCCAATAAAGGAAGCAAGCTCCTGTAAGGGATGAAAATAAGTTGACCCTGTAGAGAAACAAGGCTGAATTGGCAGAACTGTTAGTGTACAGATAAGCGGCCATATTTGGAAGTGAAACCTCAAGCATGTGAACAGCTTGTAATGAGCAACTGCTTTGCTACACACATAGACAAATTCCCAGGTGCTCTGCTGCACATAGGCACATTCCAGGGCAGAACTTGGGTAGATAAGTGATTGTATATAACCAGCACTTATGTATGCAATACACGATCTCACTTCTTCACTGACTTGGGGTCTGTGTCTTAATATGCCACAAGCCCCAATCTCCCAAGTACCGCTAGCAGGTCAGGAGCTACTTATCCCACGTACATGTTATGGCAAGTACAACCCCAAAGACTGGTTACCTTGACCCAATTCCTATTATTACTAAGGGGTGCTTTAAGTCGTGTACCTCTCTCAGGATCTTGTCTGTTCCCGTGATGATCCAGCAGAGACAGGGAGCCTCTCTGGAGAAATCTCCAGTGGGCGCCTCAAGGGTCCCCACTTCCAGAGGGTCTCACAGCCAAATAGAGAGTCTCCTGGCTGGCTCACCAACTTGATTCAAAGAAATCACCTCACAGTCCACAACTGTAAAGTAAAGCACACCTTTATTGGCACCGGGAGCACGTAGAGGTAGCACTTCCCCATACAGGTCTGATGATTTTCGAAATTACAGGACAATTATACCTTTTGGTTATCTGATAATAGTTATCACACGCGATGCATACTAACGGCAGAGGTTCCTATCTCTAGGGTCCATATAGGGTGGACCTCCAGGTGGACCTCTGGTACTTAGGTGGAGGTCCTCCCCTCACCCGGGCCCTGCTTGCCTCGTACGTGGCAGTAGCTAATCTCTTATTGTTTGTTTACTTTTATCTTATGAATACCATCCCTGCTTATAAGCTTATTTACAGAAGCAGAAGCATTGGCACCTAATATGTTTTCAAAATAGGCCCCTACTTGCAAAGTCATGCTAGCATGTTACGCCTATCTATCTCGCTCCGCTCACACTGTATTTCAACTGTCAGGCAATTATTACCAAACTAACAAGCAGTGTCCGAACTCCCATTTCAAAAGTCACATTGTCTTATGCATTATGTATTTGCAAAGTCCCAATATGGACATTCCCTCTCCGCTTACATGTAGGATCTCACATATAAATCCATGAACTTTAGTCCAGTTTTGCTGCATATTTGTGTGTATCTGTAGTATGAGACATTGATCAAAATGAGATTATATCTTTGCTTGGATGAGTACTCCCATAATATATTTCTGTGCAAGGCACAGGGAGCCCTACTCTTGTCTGAGTTAGTTGTACAAGTATTTAAAGCTGTTCATAATTAAATTCAATTGAAGTGATTTTTCATAATGAATTGTCTAATTGTAGAAGTTTGTAAACATAGTAAGATACTGGCCTAATATTTCTTGCTTTCCTTATTGTGTTATTGGCAAGGAAATTGAAAAATAAGTAAACATTAATGTTCCTGGTGACCCCTGGACTCTTGTGTCCTTTGTGCTTGCCTTACCTAGCAGCTCAACGTGGCAAAATTGCCCCATTGTAAACTTTTTATTTCAGCCCAAAACATTTTGCACATTGGCTTCCATGGAGCTTCTGCTCCTGTTTTCCCTCTAGAGTTCCTTTTATTATCTCTTTGCAATGAAACGTGTGTTTAGTTGGTTGTTTATTTACCTTGGGTGATATATCATGTGCAAGAGGGTCTGCCACTGTGTTAAATGACAGATACTTAATCTGTTCAGGCCACAGAAGACATGAGATTCCTCAACTGCAATTTCCAAGATGCACTGAGGGCATATAAAATTATTTCTGTTGGAAGATATTTACCATTTTGATTGAAAACTCATCTGTAGGAAGCATATACTTCTCACAGAATTTTTTGGTTTAATGGAGACATGATTTTCAATGTTTAAATAATTAATGAGGAATTTTTAAACCTTTTCTATTTAGCATAATGAACTATAGCCCTCTTAGAGCTCTATGCAGACCAAGAGAGGAGAAATGGATGTGAAGAGAAGGTGAGAAAATAAAATGCAGAAGATAATTGGGAAGGAAGAAGAAAATTTGATAGGCAAATCAGGAATAAATAAGTCTTGGGGAAGAGAGGGAATGGAGGGTTTGACTGTCTTGCCATATTAGAATGAATTGAAGTTTGTCTGTATATGAGTGATTAAAAGAACAGAACAAAAAGAAACAAAAATTAACCCTTCATTAATTTTAAAGTGATGTAATTTGAAGTGCAGGAATCCTTACGAAAAGTCTTTAAAATAATTTCTTTCATAAATAAATGTGCAATTTAAAATTGTAACCATAAATTATAAGAAAAATGCTTTGGAAATCTTAGCTTTCCACAAAATCTGCAGGCTTTTATTTTCATGGGCAACAACGCTTTCCTAGTGTTATTTTGTATTTGAAAATTAGATTTTAGAAACTGTCAAATTAATGCAACCATATTTTAATTGTATGCTGGAATTAAAAATAGTCCTGAACTTATCGTTGCTTAGGTTTTTCCACAGGATAGAGAAGCAAGTTGGTATGGAATATTAATAGTATTTTTCCAGGCTGCTCAGTCCTGAGAATTAGATTAGGTGGTGGCTGAGGGTGGCAGAGGCCCCTAGGTCACATGGGAGAGCTCAGTTGGCATTCTTTACAGAAAGCCAAGCGTTACACTTCATCTAAACAAAATACTTTATATTGGGGGAGAGGTACAAGTGGTGGTTTTTTTTCATTTAATATTAAAAATAATATCTGAGGCCCCTACAGGACTGTGTGTCATGTTTGCCATTGGCTTTCTTCTATTTTTATTCCAGTGCCTTTTATTTCCTTTCTGTTTCTCATATTGATCATTGTGAAATACATATCAGCAAAGATATTTCTGCCAGACTCCTGACCTTAGCATATCTAAATGAAGTGCCAAGAGTGAAAAGTATCTCTCTGCAAAGTAGGTAACAAGCTATCACTGAGAGTACAAGATTGTCATCTGTGTCCGTTTAAGGGAAAGAGAAAGAAACCATTTTCCATTCTTGTTTGCGTTAGGGTGTAGAGCATGAATGGATTAAAAAGCCCTCTGAGATAAGAATTTGCAGATGTTTCATATTTTTCTTGAGGGCTCTGTTCTGACCTGCAAATAAAAGAAATAAAGTATAATACAATGCCTTGAAAGACAGACAAATCTTTAAGCCCTGTGAGGACAAATCTTCTGATACATTGATTTGGAGGTTCACAACTAAGGAGAGGTTTGATAAGCCTGCAAATATTTTAGATGAGTTATGCCTACTTATGGCTAACATGGAATTTGAATCCTGAGTGAAGACATTGTCCTTGGACAATGGTCCAGTGAAACCTGAGCTCCCTCAAGTTCTACACATCTTTCAAAAACAGTTGTCTCTTGTTTGGCAGATGATCTGTGTTTAGCCAGTATTCAGACTCAAACAGATATGGACATGTTTATGACTTTAGACTTGCATGATGAATGTACTCTATTTATTGTGGCTATATCTCCAATCCTGGAAGTTATGTCTAGGGTAGTTTCTTCACTGGACTCAGTATAGAATAGTAACTCAGATTTTTTTGGCCTAGTGCCTGCATTTGTCAATGTCATGGTTTAACCCCAGCCAGCAACCAAGCACCACACAGCCGCTCACTCACTCCCCCCTCACCCAGAGAGATGGGGAGGCAAAGAGGGTCCCCCATGGAGAGTCGGCCAAGTCACGATATTAACACCAATATGGCTACATGCTGTGTTCCCTTTATTAAACAAACAGGTCATATTTATAACTTAAACTGACCACTCGCCCGACTTTACACACAGCTGATTGGATAGAAGTCTCTGGGCCACGTGGGGGTTCGTGTCGCTGATTGGTGAGAATGCTGCAGGCGCCTGATCAGAGTGTGCCAATGAGAGTGTGCTGATTTCACGGCTCCCAGGACTTGCTCTGCACCTGGCTTCTTGTTTGTGCATAGCTTGTTTTCTTTCTCACCCTGCTTGTTCCCAGGACTATTTAAAACTGCTCTGCAGCTTCAACTAACAAGCCTGGGTTGTCCAACCCAGACAATGGTAACATATGTCCTCAGTCCTTTAAAAATCCCTCCACATATCCCCCTTTATCTTTTTGGACAACCCATGTCTGTTTCACAATAGATGTTAAACCTTTCTTCAAACAAGAAAATAAACAGCTAAAAACTAAAAACATTACAACAATGGTTATAACAAAGCGTATTCCTTCCATCAATAACATCTTTAACCAACCTGTTATCCCCAATCCTCTCAACCATTCATCAAAGGGATTATCCTCGGCAAGAATATGCTTCATGTCTCCCTGCAGTTGTGACAACTTCTTGTGCATTGATATGGAATGATGGGAAAGGTTCATACAACACATCTCTTCAAAATCCTCACAACCGTGTCCATGTGCTAATAACAAAAAATCTATTGCAGCCCTATTTTGTAATGTAGCATGCCCAACACTATCTACATCAAGCAATAACGAACTTAAAATCTGCGATGTAAGATTAAATTGTTTCTCTCCCCAGCCCGCTAACCTTCGTATATTCTTAGCATTTAATGCAGCCATTGCCCCGTGATAAATATGGAGGCTAGGACATTTGCTGTTACGGAATGTAGATCGACTTGGTCATTACATGTTTCATCAAAGGTGCGCAGTGCCATCCGTGATCTATGAGATTGTGGAGTCATTTTTAATAAGTCTTTCATATGTGGAGCAAACAAAGTCAAACGCCCTAAATAACATGGCCCACCGACAGGATGCATATTTATTCCTGGCCACGCTCTGTCCCCACATATCAGAAAGACTCCCGGTGGCAACCGATAACCCCCTGATACATCTATATGGAAACCCCCGGTTTTCAATTCACGCCAAATAGGTGAACCGGTTAGATTTTGAAACCCTGTATAAAACCCCTGTTCACCTTGACATGTAAGCCATAACTGCCACGGGTCACCAAACCAAATTACTCCAGTGCCATTCATGGGTTGAAGTGGTGATGACATGTGGGTACAGTCTGCCATATCAGTTGCAGTAACATTACCATATTCAACAGGTACAACGCTAGCCAATAGGTCTAACTCCTGCAAAGGTAAATGATGTGGCTGATTTAAATTCTCAATAACCGTCTTCTGCCACGCTGCATTACGCATAGAATGCCAAACATATTGCCCATTTGGACTCATACATGTACCATTCTGATTGGAAGTCAGATCCACTGTTTTAACATTCCAAAAACCATCAAAATTTGTTTCATTCTCTTGCAGGGGAATACCAATTAAACAAGTTCTAAAGGGGTTGTCTGCTTGCTGCAAACTTAAACAAAAGTCTGTTACTCCCATGATATTTGCCCATGTCACCCATATGTTTGTCCTAGGTAAGATGTCAAAAATACTTTGGCCCATGGGTAAAAAATTCATCAAGACCGTAAACCAAGTCACCACTTAAACATGTTTAGTCCTACAATTTCCACCTTTTTTTTATTATTTTTTTTTTTTTTTTCACATTCCCCGCTTCTCCCCGCCTTCTTCCTCAAATTCGACTGATGAGGTTTCAGGACGAGGAGGATACGACGTCGGACAGCGCTTTTGCCCGCCCTGACGTGACCTATGAGCTGTCACCACTCTCCGTTTTGGTCTTGCTCCACCCACAGCTCCAATTGGTGCAGCAGGACTCGCTGCCCCGCCTTCCTGGGGAGGCTCAGCTGCCTCTTCCGGGTTCGGGTCAGTTACCGCAGGCTCTCGAGGAGTAACTTCCGGTTTGTCCTCTGTCTTATCTAAAAGCTCCTGCACTGTTGAACACGCAGGGGCGGACATACCCTTCATAGGACGAGTATGCCCAACTCCGAAAAGTGTAGCCAAGAGAGAGGGCTTAGGTGAATCACCCTTCTGCTCTATTGGCTTTTCTACCACATCTCCTCCCAAGGCTTTTATAGCTGCTGCCGCTACTTTTTTTCTGCCTTCATAGTTTCCAGAGTGTTAACTATTGACCGCCACGTAGCTCCTAACGCTTTAGCTTCTTTGCCTTCTCTGCCTCCCTCGATCGTAGTGATGTAGTGTGAACTAACTTTGCGCTGCCAATAAAGGATACTTAGTCACTAAGAAATTCTGACTTCGTTCTTTAAATCAGTAGTATCCCAGAGGCAGTTTCCCACTTCTCTCCATTCCGCAATACTAAACAATAACGCGGGCTCGGGGATCTTATTCTTTTTTCGTGCTCAGCGAACTAAGGTCTCCACTTCTGTCTCTTTAACGTCCTCCCCTCTCAAGGAGGATGCTAGTTAACAGTTTAATTGCCGCGTCTAATTCCATCGCGGTCTTCTCAGAGCTCCCCCCTCTCACAGAAAGAATATCAGCGGAGAAGCCTCGCCACACTCGTTGCGGTCTTCCTTAGTGCCACCACCCCGCCCCCCCCCCCGAGAGGAATTTAGCGGAGAGTCCTGCCGCGATTTACTCTACGCGGTCTTACCACCGGCAGGGGTGCGATCTGCAGCTCTACACCGAACTCCAGACTCCGCTTTTCGCCTTCCAGGTTCCGCCCGCCTGCGACCTCCAGCTCCCTAATCGGGCAACGTCCCTTCGGATCAGATGCACGGAGACTTCCGCATTTAAGCGAACAGCATTTAAGCTAAACCGCATTTAAATGAATAAATGGGTCCCTGTTCAGGCGCCAGACGAAGAGGGTCCCCCGTGGAGAGTCGGCCAAGTCACGACAATCACACCAATATGGCTACATGCCGTGCTCACTTTATTAAACAAAAAGGTCATATTTATAACTTAAACCGACCGCTCACCCGACTTTACACACAGGTGGTTGGATAAAAGTCTCTGGCCACGTGGGTGTCCGTGTCGCTGATTGGTGGGCATGCTGCAGGTGCCTGATCAGAGTGTGCCGATGAGAGTGTGCTGATTCCGCAGTTCCCAGGGCTTGCTCTGCACCTGGCTTCTTGTTTGTGCATAGCTTGTTTTCCTTCTCCCACCACTTGTTCCCATGGCAATTTAAAGCTGCTCTGCAGCTTCAACTAACAGGCCTGGGTTGTCCAATCCGGATAATGGTAACATATGTCCTCGGTCCTTTAAAAATCCCTCTACAGGGAGGAGAATCGGAAAGGAATGTAAAACTCAAGGGTTGAGATAAGAACAACTTAATAATGAAGATAAAGTAAAACCAAAAGAACAATAATAATAACAATAACAGTTATAATCAAAAGGAAGGAGAAGGGGAGAGGAATAAAATCCAAAGGAAAGGGAGAAAACTAGTGACGCACAATACAACTGCTCACCACCCACTGACTGATGCCCAGCCAGTCCCTGAGCAATGATCAGCAGGCCCCAGCCAACTGCCCCCCAGTTTATATACCAAGCATGACGTTCTATGGTATGCAATAATCCCTTTGGCTAGTTCGGGTCAGCTGTCCTGGCTGTGTCCCCTCCCAAATTCCTATGGCCCTCCAGCCCTCCCGCCAGCAAGCCTGAGAAACCAAAAAGTCCCCGACCCCACTGTTCCAACACAAAATCTAAACCAGTACTGCACTAGTCACCAAGAAGAAAATTAACTCTATCCCAGCCAAAACCAGAACAGTCAAGATTTCAGAAGCTAAAAGGTTCACCAACTATCCATAGATGACAGCTGTCAGCTCTTTGACTGTGTCAGCAGGTTTCAAGAAAATCATACTTGAATTGGAAATGCAGTGAACAGAAAACCTTATTGCCTCTTCTGATGCACTGTTTTGCAGTTTGGTAGTACTCATGCCTCTGTTGTTTCTTTTTTTGTTTCTTCATCAAATCATACAAACATTAGTGAATTCATTTGTGTTATCTACCTTTGGGTCTGTGGTCAGTAAAAAGTGCCTGGGTTATTCTCGTGTTAGGAAATAAATCTGTAAATGTGTATTTGGTACTGGCTTTAGAGAAGAAGAGTTTGAAAAGGCATCTTCAGATCTGCTCTCAGATCAGCAGCTGCTAAGTTGAGGAGTTTATATACACAGGCAACTGATTATTCAGTCTGTATCTTTAGGGCTGCTCACACTAATGCTCTCTGAAAGCACTACTCTTTTGGGTATACCTGTAGTTGCTTGTGAAAAATTTTGTGTCTGCCTGAAAGCACCTGTCCTCTCTCTTTGTATGAGCAAACCTTGATCCTTTCCCCTTATACATGTAAAATCAAAGTCAGTCTGCAAGACTGTACTAGCTCAGATAGAGATCTATGAACCGTGTCAAATATTTGTTATTGGACAGGTTTTACTGGACATTTGCATTTTTAATGTTTGTAATAGAGTGTGTACCTTGTGCTATGTAATGTTTACACCTGAATAAATATATAATTTTACCTAGCAAATAAGAAAAGAACACAGGAAGGAATTCCTGAGTCATCACAGGTGACCCTATAATGTAATGACTTTTGCAATACAGCAAAACATTAGAGAAAATGGCCTCAAAATAACAAGAGACAGTTGAATTTAAATTAATATATTTCACTGAAAATGAGCATAAATGCCTTCCCTCTTAAGCTAAGAACAAGGCAACTTTTGATTTATGTTTATGTACAAAGCATAGGACTTTGGGCAATCTGCGTTTTGGTTGCCTCCTGTACAGAGAGAGTTCCTCTGCCTCCTCCATGCAGAAGAATTTATTCTTTTTAATGCTTGCTTCTTCTGTGGTGACAAGGAACAAAGTGTACTAGCCTCCCCCTCAGCTAGCCTCAGCCTCTCCCCTCTGCAGCAGGAAGGGAGGCATATGTGGGTAAGGGAAGAATGTATGCTCAGTGCCTAGGAGGCAGAGTGTCTCTTTGGGTTACAGGTGTGGGCTGGAGTCCCCATCTCTGCTGGAGGAAAGGGATACTGGAGGTCAAGAGGTGTCCACTGCTGCTTACCACCTGATCCCCCTTGAAACTAGCTCCTATTCCCCTACCTTTCCAAAAAACCTCACTTTTTTGTCATCCCCTTTCAACCCACTGGAGTTTCATTACAGCCACTCCAGGATGCATTCTTTGCCATTGCTGAGAAAGACTCTGTCTCTGTGCTGTTGAGAAACCATGAGTCAGCTTACTCAAGAGAAGGAGGAAGAGGTTAGGAAATCTCCTTTTATGCCTTTCCACACTTCCTGCTGTTTCTGTTATGGGCACACTGGTGTTACCGAAATCTCGGAATGAAGAACTTATCGACACCAATGTGATGTAGATAAGCAGACACTTCTTTATTGACGGCCGGGTGCGTGAGCGAGTCCTCTCACGATCAACGCACACCAGGTCCCAAAATCAGATTCCATATATAGAACTTATTCATACATATTCATTAATTATTCATGCATAATCATAACATTTCCTGTAAATTATTTACATACTCTCCTCCTATATCCGATTATGCGCAGTAAAGCTTAGAAAGGTCTAGAAATGGGTCTAGGGTACAATTTGGGTAGGTGGTATATGAGTCGGTGGTCGCGATCTCCCCCTGCCGGAATTACCTTTTATTAAAGTTCACGGTTTCTTGGCAGGCACCTACAAGCTGTTCCAGTCGACTCTCCCCAGTTCCCATTAATCTCATATTCTGACATTTCAATACACCTCTGCGTACAGAAGATTGGTTAAATACAATGGAACCTTTCAACCCTAGAGTTATTACAATAGTTCCAGGCCCTTCTTCTAGCCTTGGTACAAGACGTACAAAAGATTCCAAAACAACTCTTACTGCGTAGCTGCAAGTTTCCTATAAAAATTTATTTTTTTTTCTTCTCCTTCTATATTTTAATTCTATTAAATGATTTTATAAAATCAATTAATCAATCAAATAAAATCAATCAATTTTAACTTATTAACAAATCGATAACATTTCCCCCCTTTGAAAGTGTTGAAAATCATTATTTCAATACTTTCACATTATTCATATATCTTTTGTTTCAACATATTTGGGTAATGGATCATGTCTTGGTGACATAGTTGGTACTTCTCTCATAATCATACGACTCACTGCAATTCTATTGGTAAACTGTTTCTTCAGACATGCATATACTAGCATGCTCATCAAAAAGACAACTAGTAACAGATACAAAGTCTTAATTATAGATTGTATCCAAGAGCTCAAATTCCATCCCAGTTTGTTAAAAATTTTCCCAAGCAAATCTTCTGACATATCCTTTTGAATTGTTTCAGTTTCTTTTTCAATTTTTCCCAGTAGGTCTAGATCATGTTCCACATCCTGAGTGACATTTGGAATGTGGATGCAACAGTGGTCCAATTTATCCTTGAGATATCCACATACTCCATGTTCTTTAAGTAGGAGCATATCTAGTGCCATTCTATTTGTAAAGTCATTCTGGAGGTCGCCTGTAATTATATATTCAATTCCTTAAACCCCTTTTTGTTAACGTTTGCTAATTTTTCCACTTGACCAGTTAACTGATAGAGCCATGCTCTGTTTCTATATGAAGCTATAGGATTTAAAAGTGATTCAAGTGCCCAACCAGTTTTCACTCCTGTAAATGGTTCATTCCAAATATCATCATTTATCCCAGATCTCTTTATTCGTTTCAATTCTAAGTTCTCTAAGGATCCTTTAAATGGTGATTTCTTTCAAAATGGACACAATGTTGGCATGCCTAAAATAATTTGTTTCACCTTACCATCTAATGGTAAATGTGTGGTCCAGGTTCCATCACTTAATGCCCAAACTAAATGTCCTGGACTTCAAATAGTAGTTTTGCTATAACTAAACAAAGTTCCTTTCCTAACTGTAAAAGTGCTGGTTAAATTGAGAGTGTTCTTAAGACCTCGACAAAATAACCATATTTTAAAACAGTGGCCTATGGAGGAATTCTTTAGATTACTAAGTCTGCATTACTGCAATCATACACTTTTTCACATTTCCACCATGGCACTATTTTATTTTCCTTCTCTCCCGATGAAGTTGACCTATCATTGACCCAGGGTAATACTGAAAAAAACTTTCCCATCCCAGGTAAAACACCAAGAAGTTCTTGCCATATACTGAAAATGAGAAAATATGGACATAGACCATATAGAGTCCCATTGTTCTACTAATTGGGTACCTTGGCCAGTTTTATTACACTTCCATTTCATGATACTTCTGCTCACATTGGTTTTAAGTTGTTCATCATAAGAACACCATCCTAACTGGAGATTTGGACCCCCAGGAAGAAGAACTCAAGCTATGGAATTAGGTCGGGATCCTGTTATAAAATCATAATTCAATAGTTTGGGGGTTTTTTTGGGTTTTTTTGTTTTTGTTTTTTTTTTTTACAATCTGTTTCTTTACCTGGCGACTTCCACTGTTTTCTAATAACCTTTACTTGTTCATACCATTGAGTTACTGGCCTTTGTTCACAATAGGTGGTTTCATTTTTATGTTCCAGATTAGTCAGATTCATAGTTAAAATTCCCCATGGAATAGATTCACCTACTGCCCTCGGTACTGGCAAACAAGCAGTGATCTGCATGACGTTTTGTAAATTGGCAAATTCTTTAATCAATCCTACCATCAAATTTTCCTCAGCCATTTGTTTGGGAATGTCAATCACTTGTTCTGTTTCTATTTGTCTTTTGTTCCTGTCCACCAAGTCAGCCCATGATCCCACCAACACTATCAACCAAAAAAAAAATCCAAAAACCAATCATAACCTGATATGCAAAATTAGACATGTTTCAAAGTCAATTTTTTAAGTCTCTGGGTCACGATTCACAATCTTCCAGGGAGTAGATGCTTTCTTCACGGTGCTTTCTTCACTAGAGTATAATGTATCCAAGCATCCGATTCTGCAATTTTGATAGCTGTAAAACTGGTTAGCAGTATCTGGAAGGGTCCTCTCCAGTGCTCCTGCAAAGGTTCGGAGGTCCAAGTCTTCACATAGACATAGTCTCCTGGTTGGAAATCATGCACTGAATTTTCCAGGGGTAAAGGTCTATTCCAAATTACTACACTCCAAATCACAGCCAAAGTTTTCCTTAAAAAAAGCAAATAGTTATACACATCTTGTTTTCCTTTTACATGTATGTTTAGATTTGGTTCTAGAGATTCATATGGTTTTCCATATAATGATTCATAAGGACTGACTGAGGTTCCACTCTTTGGTTGTACCCTGATTCATAATAATGCCAATGAAAGTGCCTGAGGCCACTTTAGACTGGTTTCTTGACAAATTTTACTTATTTGTCATTTCAAAGTTTGATTCATCCTCTCCACTTTTCCACTAAATTGTGGTCTCCAAGACGCATGCAAATCCCAATTAATACCCAATACTTTGCTAACACTTTGGACTACTTCAGCAACAAAGTGTGGACCTCTGTCAGAGGATTTCCAATAGGAACTCCAAATCTCGGAATTATTTCATGTAATAACCACTTCACAACCTCTTTTTGCTTGTGTGGTGCGACAGGGAAGGGCTTCTGGCCATCCTGTAAAAGTATCAACCCTTACCAGGATGTACCGGTACCCATTTTGTCTAGGCAGCTCTGAAAAATCTACTTGCCAATAATCTCCAGGTTCTGTACCAGACTTCAGCCTACCCATTTGAACCTTTTTCTTAATCACTGGATTATTTTTCAAACATACTTCACACTTTGCAGTTACCATTTTAGCTATTCCTAACATCTTAACTGGTATTACTTGCTTTCGTAAAAATGTTACTAAGGCTTCTGCCCCCCAATGACATTCTTGGTGTCTCATTTGAATTATCTCTCTCATCAAAAGCGGTGGAATTACTACTTGCCCATTAGGAGTTATCCACCATCCAGCTAAGTTTTTCTTAGCATTTAATAACTGACCCAATTTGTCATCTTCCTCTGAATATCTCGGTTTTTCCCTAGGAAGGGTTACTGTTTTAGAAGGAATTATTGCCATTTGCAATGCTTGTTTCTTTGCTACCTTTTTTTTTTTTTTATTTTGATGTGCTATCAGCTAAATTATTCCCAGGTATTATTTTTGTATTCCCAATCTGGTGTGCCTTTACAGTGCATGATTGCTACTTGATCTGGCTTTTGAACTGCTTGCAATAATCGTAAAATTTCTGTTTGATGCTTAGTGTTTGATCCTTGAGAGGACAATAACCCCCTCTCTTTCCACAAAGCTCCATGGACATGCACTACCCCAAAGGCATATTTCAAATCAGTCCAGATATTTACTCTCTTGTCTTTGCTTATTTCTAAGGCTCGAATTAAAGCGATGAGTTCTGCCTTTTGGGCTGATGTGGTACTCGCCAATGCTCCTGCTTCTATAACTGTAGTCTCTGTTGTTACCGCATATCCGGTGTATCGGACTCCTTGTTCCATAAAGCTGCTTCCATCAGTATACAATTCCCAGTCTGGTCGCTCCAATGGCACATCCTTCAGATCTTCACGACTGGAATAAACATACTCGATGGTAGCCAAGCAATCATGTTCCAGTCGTCCTTCTTCCTGTATGGAACTTAAAAATACTGCAGGATCTACCAGGTTAGTTGTCTTTAGAATCACATCATCTTGTTCAGTCAATACCACCTGCTATTTCATCATTCGGCTGGGGGACAGCCAATGTCACCCCTTCTGTTCTAGGACAGTTATCACCATGTGTGGAACATAGACTGTTATTGTTCTTCCCAAAGTCAATTTCTGAGCTTCTTGTATGAGCATCACTGTTGCGGCCCCTGCTCGAAGGCAGTTTGGCCACCCTTTACTCACTGTGTCCAGTTGTTTAGAGAAATATCCGACTGGTCGTTTCCAGCTTCCTATCCTCTGGGTTAACACGCCCAGTGCAAGGTGTTGTCTTTCATGTACAAACAGCTGGAAATCTTTGGTTAGATCCGGCAGTCCCAAGGCAGGTGCAGACATTAGGGCACGTTTCAACTCTACAAAAGCCTTTTGTTGTTGTGGGCCCCATACAAAGGGAGAGTTCTTTTGGGCCTCGTACAGCGGTTTAGCTATTAGCCCATAGTTCATGATCCAAAGGTGACACCACCCAGTCATTCCCAAAAATGCTCTGAGTTCATGAACATTTCTCGGCTCAGGTATACCACAAATAGCTTCTTTGCGATTTTTTCCTAATTGTCGTTGTCCTTTTAAAATCTCAAAGCCGAGATATATCACAGTCTGGCAGGCTATTTGGGCTTTCTTCCTGGATACCTTATACCCATTTAGTCCCAGGAAATTCAAAAGGTCAATAGTCACCTGTATACAAATAAATCTTTCTTCTATAGCAATCAATATATCATCCACATATTGTAAAAATAAATGTCCAGGTCTTGGTTTGTCCTGTTTCCAGATTTCAAATTCCTTTGCTAAATGATTTCCAAAAATAGTTGGACTGTTTTTAAATCCTTGGGGCAATCTAGTCCATGTCAGCTGCATCTTTTGCCTGGTTTGAGGATTTTCCCATTCAAAAGCAAACAGTTTTATGGTTTCCTTTTCCAAAGGTATACAAAAGAAAGCATCTTTTAAATCAAGCACTGTAAACCACTGATAATTCTCCCTCAATGCTGTTAACAATATATAAGGGTTTGCTACTACAGGATAAATATCCTTAACTATTTGATTTACTGCTCTCAAGTCTTGTACCAGTCTATATTCACCCGAAGGTTTTCTGACTGGTAAAATAGGAGTATTATACTCAGATTCACATTCTTCCAAAATTTTATACTCCAAAAATTTATCAATCAATTTCTTCAATTCCTGTCTCACTTCTGGTTTGACTGAATATTGTTTAATTCTCACTGTTCCTGCGCCTTCCTTCAAATCTATTTTAACAGGTTCTGCTAGTTTCAATTTACCAGGAATATTTGTTTCCCATACAGTAGGGATCACTGCCAAATCCACCTCCGGTGGAATTTCTTGTTCCTTTACCTTTTCTTGTATCATCAGGATTTCTCCCGTTTTTGACTCAGGTTTTTTCAAGAAAAGTTCTCCTTCGTCAAAAACAATCTGTGCATTTAATTTGGATAACAAATCTCTTCCTAAGAAGGGTATCGGACATTCTGGTACATACAAAAAATCATGTGTAATTATCTTATTTCCAAATTTCAAATCCAGGGGTTTCAGGAATGGCCTATTTTTGTTCCAGTTTTTCCTTTACAGGTATTTAATAAAAAAATGTTGCTCCTGTATCCACTCCCAACCTCACAATTTAAACAACATTTTTTTTCCACTTTCTTATTATCGGAAGTTATAGCCATTACCAAATTATCTCTAATAGTTAGCTTACATTCATCCTGCCAATCCTTTCTTTGTCTTAAGTAAAAAAAAACAAATCCACATCTGGCATTTTATTCCATTTCCCTTCTCTTTTACAATACAGCATTAACTGCAAAATAGTGTTATAATTCAGTGTCCCATTCATGGGCCACTTTTCCTGATCATCCAATATATACAAAGGCCACCAATTATTACAATACTCAAATTATTACAATACTCAATCATCTGGCTCTTTTGCAGATCATCCTGTAAATTTCCCCAATGTGCCAATAAACATCCCAACAAAGAATTTTTCGGGATTTTGTCATTTACAGCAAGATTACCCATGCCTTTACTTTTAAACAACCGAGTTAACTTAGTTGCCATGGTGCAATTACTCACAGTACAATACACAATTATTCAACTCTGTCACTCCGATCCGCGGATCCACACTCCACACTCGCTTTCGTTCTCAATTATACGTCTCACCCTTACAGCCACACTCACACTTTCCCACAGTTACTTTAAACAAACATATAACACAATATTATACCTCTTAATTTTCTTCTTAATACACAAACTCACAAAACAACAAAGAACACCAAAAACTTCTTCTAACTTCGTGTTAGAGGCACTACCTTAGAGAACACTATAGCATATAGTTTCTCTTGTCTACACTTTTGTCCAACCCTGCAATAGCTTTCGCTTATGTCTTACGGGCAGACGCCTAGGCTTCCACTTCCACAAGGATCCTTTTAGTCCAACCCTGCAATAGCTTTCACTTATGTCTTACGGGCAGACTCCTAGTCCTACCCTGCGCAGCTCTTTCACCGCGTCTGACAGGTAGACTTACTCAGTGGGACTCCAACCCACTGGTGGGACTCTATCCCACTCTTTCCCATACAATTATTATAGTGCACTTACTTACTACAATTAAAAAAAGAAGTGTCTTACCCAAAAATCCAGGGAACGTCGCGAAGAGCCTTACGGATCGGGGATCGATGGGTGTCCCCGAGAAATCCTCGGTGCCGGCCGGAACCGATCAGGTCCCCGACTCCTCCGGTCTCCTTCAGCGAGGTCCCATCTGGGTCGCCAAAACTGTTACCGAAATCTCGGAATGAAGAACTTATCGACACCAATGTGATGTAGATAAGCAGACACTTCTTTATTAATGGCCGGGTGCGTGAGCGAGTCCTCTCACGATCAACGCACACCAGGTCCCAAAATCAGATTCCATATATAGAACTTATTCATACATATTCATTAATTATTCATGCATAATCATAACATTTCCTGTAAATCATTTACATACTCTCCTCCTATATCCGATTATGCGCAGTAAAGCTTAGAAAGGTCTAGAAATGGGTCTAGGGTACGATTTGGGTAGGTGGTATATGAGTCGGTGGTCGCGATCTCCCCCTGCCGGAATTACCTTTTATTAAAGTTCACGGTTTCTTGGCAGGCACCTACAAGCTGTTCCAGTCGACTCTCCCCAGTTCCCATTAATCTCATATTCTGACATTTCAATACACCTCTGCGTACAGAAGATTGGTTAAATACAATGGAACCTTTCAACCCTAGAGTTATTACAATAGTTCCAGGCCCTTCTTCTAGCCTTGGTACAAGACGTACAAAAGATTCCATAACAACTCTTACTGCGTAGCTGCAAGTTTCCTATAAAAATTTATTTTTTTTTCTTCTCCTTCTATATTTTAATTCTATTAAATGATTTTATAAAATCAATTAATCAATCAAATAAAATCAATCAATTTTAACTTATTAACAAATCGATAACACTGGTACCAGAAGCTGTGGGCAGTTTTCTGCCCAACTTCTGAGTGTATGAAAATTGTTCCCTCCCTATGAGGATGCTTGTTGCAGAATGGCTGCGTGATCATGGCCATGACTCCCTTGAAGATCTTTGTGAAACAAAGTTAGCGTAAGTTAGCTGAAGCAGGCCTTGCAGCTATGCTGAGGCATGCTGATAAGGAAGCTGAGAAAAACACACTGACCTTGTGCCTAATGTTGTAAATAACTTTGAGGAAGTCGCGTAGACAAGAGAGAAAAAAAAATATGTAGCTAGCTAACCGCAGAAACCGCAAGTAGGAGGACATATGAAAATGTAAGCCTTTAGAGCTTAACTAATCAGCAGATGACTAGTAGGCATAATTAGCTGGAACTGTATATAAGACATAATCGCGCCGTAATAAAGTGAAGCTTGCTTTATCACTCACATTGAGTTTGCCTGCTTGACTTCCCTCGCCGTCAGCAAGTGGCGCCCGAACAGGGACCTGACGCCTTCATTATGTTCCCGTGAAGAGAGGACCCCCACTCCTCCTCCGGTTGACAGCGTGCTCGTTGAGGCCCCGGTTGCAGCGTCCGGGAAGCAGGAGACTGGCTCCGAAGATATCGTTCGCCGTCTCCCCGCTTAGACCTTCGGCAACAAGGCAGGGTCTGCCAGCCGAGAAAGAGGCTACCTAGCAAAATCGCTGCTCCGGACCAGATAACAAGGAGGTCGCGGAAATCCAACCTCGCCGGACAAAGAAGGGGGGCGAGATTACAGAGTGCGCGCATCATGGAAAGAGAGGTAGCCTTTGAATTATTAAGACGCTTTTTAGAAAAGCGGGGAGTAGGCCCTTTAAAAGACCTGGCCGGGTTAATTGCTATGGGAAAAGCGAAAGGGTTTTTTACAGATCCCGAAAAAATGTTTGAAGTAGAGGAGTGGCGTGCGTTTGGAGACTGCTTGTGGGACTTAGTTATAGATGACGATAAGGCAGAAAAAAAGAAAAAATAAAAAGTTAATGAAATCATGGCGTGAAGTAACTAATTGTATAAAAAGATATCAAGCAGAAAAGCGCCTTGCTGCGGCAGCAACAAGCCGACTTGCAAGCGCAAATCCTAATGCAGGAAAAATTATGCCAGGTGAAAATCACATTCCAATACCCCCTTTATCACAAACAGTGCCCTCTGTACCACCTATAGAGCCCACTGCACCACCTCCAGACCCTTCGTGTCCTCCGCCTCCCCCCCCTCCGGTGCAGTAGCCTCGGGTGGCCCCCCCCCCTCCGGCGCAGTAGCCTCGGGGGGGCCAGAGGGCAGAGACACATCTGACGAAAGTTCTGTTGAGGAAGAAAATAGCAGTGGGCAGTCATTACAAAATTCTAAAAATTCTAAAAATTCAGTAAACAAACTGTTGTGTTCTACGCGCATCAATTGGCAAAAAATAGCACAAGAAGCAGCTGCTCAGGGAATATTTGATATTGCTGAGCAAGTCAACCCCCCACAAGCTTTCCCTGTAACATATCAGATAAATGCCGCTAACCAAAGACAAGGAACCTGGGAGGCCTTTGATTGGAAAATATTAAGTTACGCAGTTACGCAGTACAGTGAATGAGTCAGGCCTCCACAGTGAGCCCACCAGACAAATGTTAAATTATATTTGGAGCAGTGATATACTGTGCCCCGAAGATATTAAAAACATAATGCGTCTCATTTTGAAACAATCCCAGCAATTGTTGTGGCAAGCCCATTGGCAGCGGCTATGTGAAGTATCTGCACATAGTCCAAGGCAGCAGGGTGACCCTCTGTTAGGAGTCACCGTTGAGCAGCTAATGGGCACAGGGCCATTTCAAAGTGTCGACGCTCAACTGCACCTTACCCCTGAGGTAGCAGCCGAGTCCATGAGACTAGCCCGAGAAGCCCTGCAGAGACTAAAAACTTCGCCACCCTCACCATCATATTTATCTGTTAAACAGGGGAGAGATGAGTCTTTTGCATCCTTTGTTGACCGAGTAACTGAAGCTATCAACTTAGCCGATATGCCTACCTTTATGAAAGGGCTGTTATTGCGCCAATGTATTTTGGAGAATAGTAACAGTTACACCAAAGGCATTTTAGTAACCCTGCCCTTAGATTCTTCTGTAGAAACAATGCTAGAGCGAATGAGTCGGGTGCCAGTAGGTCAGCAAGCCTTGCTAGTGGAAGCAATCCAAGCAGTAGGGAGAGATTTAGTGCAAGCCCAAAGTCAGGCTTTTGCAGCGCTTGCGCCTCTGCGCCCCCCTGGGGCTACCGCGCCCCCAAAGCCAGTGATCACCAAGCGCTGAGACTTCCTCTGTTATCGATGCGGGAAACCAGGACATACCCGTGACCGCTGTCGACAACATCAAGTGTGGTGCCAAAATTGTCAGTGAGGGACCCACAACACCAATGTCTGTCGGCAGACGGGAAACGAGAAACCTAGTGCGAGGAGCCGCAGCGCGTCGACCCCAATCATGGCTCCTGTCACCTTCATGACACCCCCTCCAGGAGACATGACCAACTCTTATCGGCAGACACCATGTTACAACCCGCCACCCGAGGGAGCCTCGGCCTGGACCTGGCAACAGCAGTAGATACAACATTAATTGACAACCGACCACAAAAAATCGCAACTCGTGTCCGAGGACCTCTGATAATTAATGGACAAAGTTATGGTGCTCTATTATTAGGGCGGTCTTCTGGTAGTCTAAAAGGGCTGTTGCAAAGTGTGTTGCTTATAGTAATAATTGTTATCATTGCACTCGTATGTTTAAGCTGTGCTCTCTCTTGTATTCGAAAATTACTCGAGCGTGTAACTGGACAAGTTTTGCTTGAGCAAAGAGAAAAAGGGGGAATTGTTGCAGAATGGCTGCGTGATCATGGCCATGACTCCCTTGAAGATCTTTGTGAAACAAAGTTAGCGTAAGTTAGCTGAAGCAGGCCTTGCAGCTATGCTGAGGCATGCTGATAAGGAAGCTGAGAAAAACACACTGACCTTGTGCCTAATGTTGTAAATAACTTTGAGGAAGTCGCGTAGACAAGAGAGAAAAAAAAATATGTAGCGAGCTAACCGCAGAAACCGCAAGTAGGAGGACGTATGAAAATGTAACCCTTTAGAGCTTAACTAATCAGCAGATGACTAGTAGGCATAATTAGCTGGAACTGTATATAAGACATAATCGCGCCGTAATAAAGTGAAGCTTGTTTTATCACTCACATTGAGTTTGCCTGCTTGACTTCCCTCGCCGTCAGCAGATGCTGGGATCACTTACTTCTCCTGATTCTAGGTGTTAATATCGCACACCTTTTGTCATCTAGAACAAAAGGGATTATGTTATCATCTTCACTTGAAGTGTAGTGTAGTAGGGGAGTGTTGGGACAGGAGGCAGAAAGCCCTTGACGAGCTCTATAGAGTTTCAGAGTCCAGCAATGTTGCAGAGGTTTTCTGAGGCATTCCTGACTGAGAGGCTATTGTTTAGAGTCTAATACTTTGGGATAAATATATTCTTGTTAATTCATTCCTAATTTAATTAAAGCATGACTGGACTCACAACACTAATAGCAAAGAAGTTTTTGCAAATAACGCACCATCCATTTGATGGATGCAATAAAATCCCAACTTCTGCCTCTGTGTTTGGAAGGTCAGATTCTGAGAGTAACAGTGCTGAAATTATTTGAAAATAATGTGCATCTAGATAAAAATAATGACAAAAGTGGTAACAAAATAATGTTGTTCAGTTCACTTGGTGGAAACATCTTGCAAGTGCTTCATTTCTATTTCATGCTGGAGTTTAGAACTGCTACAATAGTGACAGGAGGAAAAAAATAGAATTGCTTCAGCTCTGTTCTTCAACCCACGGACGTTCTTTAGTGTGGAAAATGAGTCATCAAGAAAAGATATTTTTACTTTGCAACAGACATTAGAGAAATGTTGATCTTCAAAAAAACTGTGTGCCAATTGATTTAGCAGTCAAAAGGTTTGATCCTGCTTGCATGCCCTTACACAGATCTTCTTTTCTTTGAAACCGTTGGGAAGTCACAGCAAGAAGTGACCAACTTGAGCTGCCCAGAATTCACAAGCATCTCAGATGTGGCTCCCATTTTGGCAGTTGTATGACATGGCTGATGTGAGGGCTGTGCCAACCTGCTGGGCTATCTTAGTCTCTGTGTTTGGAAGAAACTGGGGCAGAACCTTTGCAGAGGTTGTCTCAGGCCTTTTGCAAGTGCTGCCCCAGCCCGCCTCACAGTGGCATGGTGGGGCTGCCAGGACAGGGCTCGCTCGCTGGCTCTGCCACAGCTCTGTCATGCAACCAGGGATGTTAGTTGCTTTTGCGGGTGAAGGCTTTTACATAACACAGCTTTGCAAGCAGTTTTTGAGAAGTCTTCTGTCACAGGTAAAAAGTAAAGTAAGAACTTTTTAAGAACTTAAGAACTTTTAAAAGTACTTTTTAACAACTTCCAGGAGGAAATGATTAGTGACCTGCTGCTCCACTTAGACATGTACAAATCTATGGGGTCAGATGGGATCCACCCAAGGGTACTGAGGGAACTGGTAGAGGAGCTTGCCAAGCCACTCTCCATCATTTATCAACAGTCCTGACTAACTAGGGAGGTCCCAGAAGACTGGAGGTTAGCCAACATGACACCTATCTACGAGAAGGGCAGGAAGGAGGATCCGGGAAACTACATCCTGACCTCAGTGCTAGGAAAGGTTATGGAGCAGATCATCCTCAGTGCCATCACATGGCATGTGCAGGACAGTTGGGGAATCAGGCCCAGTCAGCATAGGTTTATGAAAGGCAGGTCCTGCTTGACAAGTCTGATCTCCTTCTATGACAAGGTGACCCACCTAGTGGATGAGGGAAAGGCTGTGAATGTTGTCTACCTGAACCTTAGTAAAGCCTTTGACACCGTCTCCTACAGCATTCTCCTGGAGAAACTGGCTGTTTATGGCTTGGATGGGTGTACTCTATGCTGGGTTAAAAGCTGGCTGGATGGCCGAGCCCAAAGAGTGGTGGTGAATGGAGTTACATCCAACCTAAAGGATTGATTCTGTGATTCTATGAACTGATTTGTGAGCTGGCCTCTTGGTTTGAGAAAATTATGAGCTGGGATTGGGGAGGAGGCTGCTGTTTACTAAGCACTCAGCTGCTAATTTACTTTTACTTTGTATTTTATATTGGAGTATAAGGCTTCAATATAATGTGTAATAAACAGGCTGTAGTTTTCAAAGCATTTTGCAGAAAGGAAAATAGGAAGCATGAGGCTCAAAGCTATGTGAAGGAGTTTATTAGTTGCCAGGTGCAAAGCTCAAAACTCATCCTCATTTGTTTTCACTGGGCCACGCTTTTATCAGTCTCAGCTGTTTAAAGACGTTGATGGCTCAGCTGACTGTAAAACTACAAACCTACAACCACAAACCAGTATTTATCATCCCAAACTTGTTTTCTGGCAAGCTAATGTGACTTTTGTGTTAATATTTTTCCCCAGTAGAAGTGTAGATCTTTTATTACAGTTTCTACATCATTATTACTCTTTTTATTAAATTTGTTAGCATTTACTCTCAGATTTCAGGTTTGCATAGGTAGAACATCTGGAAAGCTTTCTATATTGTTCCATGATAACTGATCTTTGGAAGTTTGTGAGCTGTGAGGATTAGAGTTTGAATATCCTTAACCATACTGTTTGTTCCCCCCAAACCACCTTTCCTAACCTTTGGTCCTTCACTTAAGCAACCCATCATAAGTCCTGCACAGTTCTGAACTGCTCTTCCCCAGCACCCCATAATGTGTCCCATGCACCCTGGCAGTAACCCCTCAGTCTATAGGGTGCTGCAGGGAGCCTCTCCCATTGACCTCCCGTGTTGGGTGTCAGCCCCAGCCCATGGGGCTGATGGCCCCCTGGGCCAACCCCAGCTCCCCTGGGACTCCCTTGCTTGGACATGGCTACTGGGGTTCCTTTGCTGGTTGTCATACTTGCGTGCTCCTGAGTGGGTGTGGAGATAATCACCTTAATCTGCCAGTAACCCGAGTGAAATGTGGAGTGCCCCCGTTTCCGTTACAGCTGTTTAATGCTTCCCACTGCCAGCTCCAGAGTGTGCTGCTGCCAGTGGCTTCAGCTGTAGATCTTGTTGTCACAGGCACTCATCATGTGTGAAAGCTGTGGAGATCTCCCTCAGCTGCTGAGTTGTACTGACTCATCAGGCCATTTCCGGATGGTTTTATCTGTCTATTAATAAACCAGCTTGAATTACTTCCACTTGTGCCTAGGCAGAGCTGAACTCCTTGAACCCTTTTGTCTGTTTATTTAAATTACGTATGATTTGAGGGCATACTGATTTGGGCAAATTATCTTTTTTTTTTCTTTTTTTTTTCTGTATGGCTAGATCCCTTAATGGATCATAAAGCAATGAGCCAGTTCACTTTCATCTCTCATACTGGATGCTCACTTATTGAAACCTCTACTTGCTTGATTCTTTATGAAGCTTTTTAACCGCACAGAAGCATTCTTCCCCTATAGAAATGGGTATTGGGGCTCCCACTTGTTTTAGGGGCATTTCAGTTTAGAAATGTAATTGCTAAGCATTCTCAGTTCATGCCGCTCTCCATGTTTTCATCCACACATTCTTTAGGTTAAAGCAAACCCTGTCCTTGCCCCTCTCTTCCCCTCCCATCCTCTCCTATAAAAGAAGGGCTGGTATGTTTTCAGTTCTTTCTTAAGGAGGACGTTAATTTATGCCTGTGGATTTGAAAGAAGAAGCTGTAAAAGGAAAGGCAAACAAACTTTGACTTAGAATTCTGTTTTTCTGACAGTGTAAGATCCACCAAGGTCAATGGGAGGATTGCATGACCCTGAAAAGAAGAATAGACTCCTAAATTAAATAGTTTACATGTTTAGACCTCTAGTTGCCTGAAGGAGCTATGCCCTTTTTTTTTTGTTTTGTTTTTAGCTTTAGATTTAGACTGTAGTTTCTGCTTACACAAATACCTTAATAAAAACAAATACAGCTCACTGGAAATACACTAAGTTGTTGATGCCTATGTTTACCTACTTTATTAGGCATGTTTACAGTATGCTACTGCATTTCCACTTCTCTACTGATCTAATAAAGTAAATATAGTAAATCAAATGAAATTAGCTTCATTTCACACTTACTCAGTAGTGGATCCAGTGTCCTGCAAGATCTGCTTTTTATTTTTAAAACAAATCAGACAAAACGTAGTTATTTCTCTATAATTTATTTTCCCCCCAAATTATTATTTTGGTAAGCTAGTGGTTTTGATGTTAGAAAGATGTAGCATGCATTACACTGATGTTCATTAGGTTAAAATGCCATGGTGAATTCACAGAAGGTGAGGAACAACAAATTAAAAAATTGAATTTGAACTATAGTAATTTTCATTAAAGCTAGAATTCATTAATGTTGTGAAGCATATTGTACAGGAGCAGTTTTCATTCTCATATTTCAGTGTGATTCATATTGCAAAAAGTGTTTTAAAAAAAGGAGAAAATCCATAACAGAGACTTTGTTTGTCTCTAAAGTCACTTAACTGACTGTGATTTTTCTTCCAATTTTGCTTACCAGTGCTGTGTTTTGGCTATGATGTGAGAACAATGTTGATAGGACACTGATGTTTTTAGTTGTTGCTGGGTGATGTTTATACTAAGTCAAGGAATTTTCAGTTCCTTGGGCCCTACCAACCAGAGGGCTGGGGGGGCACAGGAAATTGGGAGGGGACACAGCCAGGACAGGTGACCCAAGCTAGCCAAAGAGGTATTCCATACCATATGACATCATGCTGAGTATATAAAGGGTCCGGGGTTGGAGATTGTAATGGATATAACTTTAAATGGTTGTAATCCATGATTTGAGTTTCATGTTATAGGAATGACTATAGCAGCAACCACCTGAACCATTGGAGGACAAGCCTTACAAGAAGCGGTGCAAGTGCAGCAGTGACCTGACCTGTGCTGGCTTTGATGCCCGATAACCCCATACCACACACAACCTCTCTTCTCCTGAGTGACCACCATAAGAGCTCGTGTTCATGGACTAAATGAACTCAATGGACATTGTGTGGACATTTTGTGGACATTTTTACAGGGGTGGTGCATAGACTAGGGGAATGATTTCTGTGTATTATGTCAAAGGATGGAAAGGGTGATGGTGGTTAATGAGGTGGTATTGGAGAGTGTGGCATGATGTAAATTGTATGGAATAAGGGGTGGATACTGTCCTGGTTTCAGCTGGGATAGAGTTAATTTTCTTCTTAGTAGTTAGTACAGTGCTGTGTTTTGGCTATGATGTGAGAACAATGTTGATAGGACACTGATGTTTTTAGTTGTTGCTGGGTAATGTTTATACTAAGTCAAGGACTGTTCAGTTCCTTGGGCCCTACCAGCCAGAGGGATGGGGGGGCACAGGAAATTGGGAGGGGACACAGCCAGGACAGGTGACCCAAGCTAGCCAAAGAGGTATTCCATACCATATGGCGTCATGCTGAGTATATAAACTGGGGGAAGAAGAAGGAAGGGGGGGACGTTTGGCATTATGGCGTTTGTCTTCCCAAGTAATCGTTATGCGTGATGGAGCTCTGCTTTCCTGGGGATGGCTGAACACCTGCCTGCCCATGGGAAGTGGTGAATGAATTCCTTGCTTTGCTTTGCTTGCATGCGTGTCTTTTGCTTTACCTATTAAATTGTTCTTATCTCAACCCACAAGTTTTACATTCCTTTCCGATCCTCCTTGCCATCCCTCTGGGTGTGGGAGAGTGAGCAATCTGCTGCATGGTGCTTGGTTGCCAGACGGGGTTAAACCACGACATCAGTTTTCTATAGCATTCTTATATCTGCAAGCTCTGTACTGGCGTTGCCATTCCTGTAAAGCTTATGACGATTTTAGGATCAGTCCTTTAGGTAGCACTGTGCAAGAGTGCTCATCCTCAGTAAACTCTTGTATAAATGCATTGTCCTAATTATAAGAGGTATAGCTCTTATTCCCAGTTGAAGTGTCTCTTTTTCCCATTGCCTCTTATACTACTTACAGCACCTTAATATTTGTAAAGTTTTCAAGCTTTATAAAAATCAAACTGATTACCGCTCCTCTAATTTTATTTGTAGACAGTTTAGCAAATTTGACTTCAGTAAAATCCCCTTGCTCTGGGAAGCAATGGCAATTGAATGGTCAACTGCTGTGACTATGTTTGGTGGAAGTTTGGTAAAAAAAAGTATAGCAGGTGTTCCAAAAGTTAAACTCAAAATATTTATTTTATTGAAAATGCATAGTAGGTGCCTTGACGTAATTCTTTCTACTTTGTTATTTCAAAAAGGGAAGTGGCAGGATTTTGCAGTTTGCAGAGAACAAAGCAGTGTTGTATGTATTGGAATTTCATTGCACAACATATTCATGGTTGGATATACCTAGCTTAATTAGGCAAATAATAGATGTAACATTTTGATTATATGGCGGATGACTTGAAAAATGTAGCAAAACCTCCATTAACTCTAAACCTACTGATATAGAAAATACCTGTCAATCAACGTGACTCATACAAAGACTCCAATGTGAAAGACTCATAGAAAGACTCATATCCTGTGGATAACAATAGTTTTTCCAGCATTGAAAACCTTTATATGAGAAAGGATAGTCTTCCAGCTGGTGCTTGTGATCCCTTGTTATCTACCATTGACTATCTGTGTGAGCTGAAACACTTCAGTGTCATTCCTGGGTATTTGTTTCCCACTTATAAAACAGGAGGGATATCAACGGCTTTCCCATCAAAGCATTGTTCCAGCACTCTTGATGGTGTTTCCACAAGTGCTGATGCCCAGAGAGAAAGCAGTTAAGAAAGAGAGCAATAGGTATGTCTTCTGGTGGTCAAGCAACTAGAGAAATTGGGAGGGGGGGGAGGGGGGGGAAGAGGCATATTTCTGTCTCCTTCAACTCAGCCAGAGTTTTGCTGCTGAGTAATATGGGAAGGGAATTAGTCAGTGCTAAGTTTTGGGGTTTTAAAAAAAAAAAAAATGCTTGAAATTTATTTGCTTACGTTGCTAAACACATTCTTGTTAGATGTTGTTAATTAATGCTGCTTGATCTGATTGAGTCATTTAGGTTACATTTAGGTTAGATTTTCCTTTGAGCATTGAGGGCTCTATCCTGCAAAGTGCTAAGCATCCTCTGTTCCCACAGATTTCTCAGTAGGAGCTGAGAACACAGCATGTCCCAGGAGGTGGCTGGGTCCTCATGAGGCTGGATCGCACAGATTCTAGCGTAATTTAAAAATACGATGAAGCTTTTCAAATGTGTTTTGATTAATACATCATGAACTCTCCCACAGTAATAATTTCTGTGCCTTAATATATCACTATAAGTATTTCATTAAGCAGTAAAATCTTGCTATATTTTTCAGGCCCTCTGCTATACATGTCCTGCTGTGAAAGGAGACTGCAATTTTTCCTTTTAATTTTTTCTGGTGCAAATAAGTGATATGGTTTTACTGTCCATTTCAACACAGGCAGCAATTTTGAACAGTTATCCCACTTCTTTTGGGCTTAATGATGCTATGAGATGATGAAAAGTGAGTGACCTTTCAACATGGAGTGAAATATTCACTTTGCCACCAGGCTTCTGATTTTCTGTTCTGGAGGAGCAGCCTCTGCAGTAGCCCCATAGCACCTGACAGGGCTGTGAAAGAAATTGGGATGTTTATTGATCTAGGTACTTGCATGACTCACATCACTGATGCATCTGATGATAAACAATTGTGTGAACAGGTGAGCAGTTTGACTCATGTTTGCTGGTAAGTTTTTCAGAGCAACTTTTTGAGGACATTAAAATGCAATGTACCTACCCACTTGGGGCAATATTACTTGTTGTTTTTTTTTTTGTGAACTCACTTTCCTCAAGAAAAACCTGAGATCCCAACCCTCAAACTAAAAAAACATAATAAAAAATTTCCCAAGTATTCATGTTTACATTATTTTGACTCTACCTACTTTGAACTATTTGCATTTTGCTTACTGTGCTGTGTTTTATGTATCCCGACATGCCTGAGAAGGCAGTTTGGATCTTGGTAAAACTGGCCCAGCTTTTAAGATGTAGATATCTGAATTAGATTTTTGAATCTATATTTAGGTTTCTCAGTACAATGGCCTCAGTAAACAGGGTGATGAGCACTTGCAGCTGCATTACTGCTTCCATTGATGACTTCTCTGCAGTCTGGAGCACTGCTGGCTGAACAATTCTTCAAGTCATTGCAAGTGTATGTGGTGTCAGTGAAGCATCAAGAAAGAAGGAGCTATTCTTTTGTGTTTGATCCTTTTTCTTTTTTATTTCATTCTATAGGTTAATTGTTTTTGTTCTCTTCATACTATCTCATTTTTTACATTAGTATCTGACTATTAAAGGCTCTGAGGAGATCTTCAGTTTGAGAGGTCTGTGTTAGTGAAAGGCTTACTGGTTTTAATCTCACATTAGCAGAAGACTGAAGTTTTCTGTTCATGTTTACTCATTCTCTATATTTACTGGAAATACTTCATAATAGAATGATTACAAAACTTGCCATTTGGAGGTAATTTCCCATCTTCAGGATGCTTTACAAATTTTGGTGGCTGTGTGTGCTAAACTGTACAGATAGAGCAAGGAATAAGAAAGGGATGGAGTACATAATCTCTGAAATTATTTTATTGCAGATTTGCTGGTGAAGAAGCTGCTATAAGGCTAAACCTTCACTTTTTTTGAAGTCAGTGAGAGTTTTGCCAATTGAATGGGGCTGAGATTTCATTGTGTGTTTTGAAAAGTATGTATCAATTTTGATTGCCTCAGTATGAATCTTATTTTACCAGTTTTTCAAAGATATTTACATGCTGGCTTCATAAAAGATGCTTAGGTAGCCAAATTCCTTTTAAGAGAACTAAATTTCTATAGAAATCCATGATTAAATGGATATTTTTTATACCTTTGTAAGTACATTGAATTATCTAAAATGGTGAATATGTACTGATGGGATTTTTAAGGGAATATAAACAGTTTAAGTGTCTAATTGCCATTTCTGCGCATTTTTTTGCCTATTTTTTAAATTTGGACTATAAAGCCTTATTTTCAAAACTGCAGATGGTTCCTCCTGATTTCTGTTGGAGATGTAGAGGTTCAGCATGCATGAAAGGTAAATCAGTGTCTAGGACACTTTGTAGTTACTGATCGTCTTTTGAAAATGTGTGCATTTTTTCTTGCTGGGAGACATATAGCAAGTCACTGTAACAGAGCTGGGAATAGAACTACCTCTGCAGGAATACAGGGGCTTCCTAAGTATTTAGTTTTATGGTAAGACCAGGATCTAATTAAGACTCGTGGAGGGATTTTTTAAATTGTATCTTTACAAATTAAAATGGTATTCAAAATCTAACTACATGTTGGGGTAGGGTACTAAAATTAAAATTATCTTTTGTTATTTGTTCTATAGTTTGCTTAGCATTTTCTGTAGGAATGTCTGCCAGACTATGTTCAGGTACAGTTGTCTGAGTATAGTATGAAATTAATATTTTGTGAGCAGTGATGCATCTAGAGGCATTCTTTGGCCCAAGAACAG
Organism: Falco rusticolus; assembly: GCF_015220075.1. Taxonomy (NCBI): domain Eukaryota; kingdom Metazoa; phylum Chordata; class Aves; order Falconiformes; family Falconidae; genus Falco; species Falco rusticolus. The sequence continues at coordinate 12,992,425 of NC_051209.1, read as the reverse complement.
TCCATATATTTAGGAATTGTTCCTTATTAGATGGGCTGTTACTAAATATGCCTAAATGCAAAAAAAAAAAAAAAAAAAAAAAGTGCAGTATGCTTTCTATTGCATTCTGTTAGGAAGAAGAAATCAGAGTATGATATTCAAGAACAGATAAAATTAATGAGAAGTTGGTGGAAGAATTGTTTCAGATCTTAGCCAATGCTGCCACTTCAAATGCATAAAAAGCTCTTGAACTGAAATTCCCTGCTGCTATTATTTTGCACAATATTGAAATACAGTACAGGGGTATGCTTTGAATTTTTTTCCATGAGTAACATCGAGAGTCATCAATGTCATATTTAACCTACAATTTTGTTCTCTGAGATACTAGTAAGAAAGGGAAGTAACATTTTACTCATAACTCACTGAAACTAGCAATGGGAAACCTTGCCAATGCAAAATTTTTCCATAAATTTTATTTAAGCTCCTTTTCCAACCTCCTTTTCCAATGGTGTGGTTTTGACTGTGTTAGTGTAATGGGACAGCAGGATGAGCCAAACACCTCAGTTTTGCAAGCAATCCTTGCAGCTGTGTAGCATAGTAGTCGGGAACAGCGATTGTTGCCTTGGATTAAAATGTAGGCAGGATATGGGTCCATGGTATATCATAATCTAGCAGTTTTCAGAGGTGCTGGGTGCCACCTTATTGGCTTGACCAGGAGACTGTGTGTACCTGTAAGCAACAGATAAATACCTGGTTGTAGGTATGCCAGTGGTCCTCAATTATGTGAATGCATTATAATGGCATGAATAAACTGGGTTGGACAATTTCATATGTAAAATCTATTGAAAAACTTGCGGTATGTGATTTTCTTATGTTGGATGTATGCAAGAATATGCATTTTACTTTAGAGTATTCAAAGAAACCTATAGTTTGGCATTCAAATTCTATATTTGAAAGTTATATATTCAGTTTGTACTGATGTTAATGGAAACTGTATGTATGGGATTAACAGAAAAAATCAGGTTTAGTCCATAAATACAATATTTCAGCTATACCCAGAAGCATTTGGGACTTAATTGGGGGGGGGAGGGAAGGGGGAAAAATTTGGATTTTGTCAGATATCTCAAAGACCTGAAGAGCAAGAGTGTTTCAATTTACTTTTCCCCCGCACAGCAGTGGCTGTCACACACCTCATTAGATAAACAAGCAAAATGCCAACTAATTAATAAATGTGTTGAGTGGTCGAAGAAGGTTGCCTAGCAGTTTTCTACTTTGCCAAACACTGCATGTAAAGGAAAGGAACCTTTTCACTTCTTAGGGAGTGGGGAGATGATTCAGTCCAAGTGGTAGTGCTTTGGTTGGGGGTCTGACCTTTTGTTGTCCTGGGCCTGAGTTTGCCCTAGATGGTAACCACAGAAACCACTGAGGGAGGGTATATAAACTGCTCCCTGAGAGCCTGATTCAAATTCTCCTGAGGAACAGCTGGCCCACACCTTGGTGGATCTTCCCTTACTTGGGACACCAGGTAAGGATACTTTCCTGGGAACTGAGTGATACTTATTAGGTAGATTATAAGGAATTTGGAATAGAAGCAGAATAATCCTCACTCACAGAGTGGTGTAATTGTTATCCACTTAACAAGTGCCTTCTCTCAATAAACCTCACTTTGTAACTTGGACTTGGAACCTTATTCCTTCAAGGGGCAGATAGTGGCAGAGGGTCTGACCACGACATAGGGACACAATGAAGCTAAACAGTGAATGTCTCCAGGAATTTATATGAGTTTATTTATGTTTTTAATGATTGGTAAGATGCTGGAATTATCTGCTAAAATGATTGGGCAAACCTTCCTATGACAACACTCTCTTCTGTTGCTTGGATCATTGTTAAACTATAACTGTTCAGTTTGCAATTTGCCTTGTGTCTCTGCCTTGGGATAATGGTTGTTTCTTTTTGTGTCCTTTTATTTTAATTTGAAAGCTTTCAACACAGAGGCTTTGTACAGGGGTTAGACAAAGGGTTTCTGTTCAACTGATCTGAGTTACTAGAATTACAATCACAAGAACCTCAGAACAGCCTTCCAATAGGAACAATGTGGACCAAAACTTCATGGCTTTAAGATAATTCTTAATTGGCTCCAAAAAGAGCATATCATGGTTGCCTCTGACAGCAGTCCTCCAAAAGGAAAAGAAAGAAACTGAAGAGAGGAAAAATGTTTTTCCTTAAAAACCAAAACCAATAAAAAACAAAATAAACCCCAAACTGTAGAAAACACATAGTGGAAGAAGATGTGCCCAACCCTGGAAATAAGGTGCCTGAAGGCTGTGATCATATATGCTGCTCTGGCTGCAGCTGAGTTGGGTTAAGAGGTTACTTTCCTGAGTTTTTGTGCTCTGTATCCTGGAGAAGACTGAAATTGAATGAAGAGCTAATGGGGAGGATGGATGGAGAATTCAAACCAGTGGAATCAGTGAATAGAAGGAAGAACACAGGAGAGAAGTTTAAAGAGAATCTGTCAACAGGAGGTAGCTGGGACTGGTCAGATAGGGGGACTGCAACCAGGAAGCTGCTTTTGTAGTTCTAGATGAAATGGCCTGATTCTGGTATAGTCTGATTGTGGACAACCTGGCTTTGCACACATAGCCATATTTTAGTGTAACTCTTTCTATGTATAAAATGAGTGACACACAGCACACACTTCCCCCCCCCCAAGTGTCTTTGATTTGCTTATTTCATAGGTGCTATTTTTGGAATAGTCCTCATTTTTCATCAATAGATTTGCCTGGGACTTTTCATAAGTCATCACACATGCACATTCTCCAACATCTAGAGTAAAAGATTACCCAGAGTCACTTGTTATTTTCTGTATAAGTGCAGGTACACCATGGGCAGTTTTGATTTATAGTGAAAGGAAGTGTCGTGGTTTAACCCCGGTCAGCAACCAAGCACCACACAGCCACTTTCTCACTCACCCTCACTCAGAGGGACGGGGAGGAGAATCAGAAATGAATGTAAAACTCGTGGGTTGAGATAAGAACAATTTAATAGGTAAAGCAAAAGACACGCATGCAAGCAAAGCAAAGCAAGGAATTCATTCACCACTTCCCATAGGCAGGCAGGTGTTCAGCCATCCCCAGGAAAGCAGGGCTCCATCATGCGTAACAGTTACTCAGGAAGACAAATGCCATAATGCCAAATGTCCCCCCCTTCCTTCTTCTTCCCCCAGTTTCTATATTCAGCATGATGTCATATGGTATGGAATACCTCTTTGGCTAGCTTGGGTCACCTGTCCTGGCTGTGTCCCCTCCCAATTTCCTGTGCCCCTCCAGCCCTCTGGCTGGCAAGGCCCAAGGAACTGAACAGTCCTTGACTTAGTATAAACATCACCCAGCAACAACTAAAAACATCAGTGTCCTATCAACATTGTTCTCACATCATAGCCAAAACACAGCACTGTACTAGCTACTAAGAAGAAAGTTAACTCTGTCCCAGCTGAAACCAGGACAGGAAGAAAGAGTGTATGGACAAATTTCAGTTCTTTACAAGCATCTGGTTCTATCTAGCAGCAAACTTAGCTGTGACTGATGCTGGGTCATCAGTTACTTGATCACAGGGGATACAGGAATTCATTGAACTAATGTGTTTCAGAAAGACATTTAAGGTGGCCCATATATCTGAAAACAAATTGCTGAGATGCAGACATGCACATTCAAAACATTTAAAAGGGTACTTAAAAAGCCTTTTAGAAATTCATGAACCTAGTTTTAATCAGGAACCCAGAAAATAGCACAGATGTGAAATGTTTCACAGGCCAATTGTATAGCAAGCTGCAAATATTAAAAAAAAAAAAGAAAAAGAAAAAAAATTGCTGACCAGAATTTGCACCATTTTGGAATACATCTTGAAATTTTTAGCAAAGTGATTAAGTACTTGTTTTTAGAAATACTAGAAGCATGGCAGGGGACAGAAGTCTTTTATTTTCTGTGCAACTTGTCTGTAATATTCTTTGTCAAGTATTAAAGACTCCCTTGGATTTCAGTGGGGTTTAATTCAAGTTCTAAATTCTGTAACAGAAAAGAAAACAAATTTTTATATGGTGAGAATATTCTTGCTGCCCTTGATTAACAGTTACTTTTTCTATAGCTGTGCTAGTATGTGCATGAAAACTTAGGTCCACTTCCTTTTAATTTTTGTCTTATTTGTGGAGACATCTAATTCTCATTTCCAGAAGTTAATAAGGTTGTTTTCAATAATTGTTATTTTGTTTAAATACATCAGGTTTTATTTCAATGTTTAAAAAAAAGCACAAGTCCTCTGCTTCAATAGTTATTTCATTGTGTGAAAGAGCAAAAAGCCTGTATATTTATTTGTATTTTAAAAAGCCTTATGCAAACTTTTATTTTCAGAACTATGTCATGTCATGTGCTATCTTCTGTATTTCTAACTTGTGTGATTCTAAGTACTGTTTGTCTGTGTGTTTGGAGATGCTGTCGTGGTTTAACCCCAGCTGGCAACTAAGTACCACACAGCTGCTCACTCGCTTCCCCCACCCCCCCATGGGATGGTGAGGAGAATTGGAAAAGGTTAAACCCATGGGTTGAAATAAAGACAATTTAATAATTGAAATAAGGTAAAATATAATAAAAATAATTAGTAACAACAACAGTTGTAATGAAAAGGGGAGAGAGAGAGGAATTAAACCCAATGGAAAAAAACCCACCAAAGACAAGTGATGCACAATAAAATTACTCACTACCCGCTGACCAATGCCCAACCAGTCCCCGAGCAGCAATTGGCCCCTCCTGACCAACTCCCCCCAGTTTATATACTGAGCATGACGTTCTATGGTATGGAATATCCCTTTGGCCATTCAGGTCACCTGTCCTGGCTCTGCTCCCTCCCAGCTTCTTGTGCACCTGCTCACTAACAGAGCATGGGAAACTGAAAAGTCCTTGATTTAGAGTAAGCACTACTTAGCAACAACTAAAACATCAGTGTGTTATCAACATTGTTCTCACACCAAATCCAAACCACAGCACTGTACCAGCTACTAAGAAGAAAATCAGCTCTATCTCAGCCAAAACCAGGGCAGATGAACATCACTTTGTGGTTAGTGTTTTTTGCAACTGGAACTTTTTCCAGTTCTGTTTATATTTTTGTCACATTACTGGGACTGTATTGTAAAGGTATCATAGAATCATAATCATGAATGAATGGAATACAGTACTTACTGATCTTTACACTTGTATTTGCTAATAGTATTTATTTCACTCAAGAATGTGATTTGCAATACATTAAAAATGTGTGTTGTATTATTATAAATATACATTTATAAATACGTTTTAAAAGTCTCCTATATTTTTTAATAAAGACATTATGAAGTGAATAGTAGAAATAGTTAATGAAATAATTTACCTAATAAGATAATTCAGAATGCTGCCATAGTTTTATGTATATTTCTGAAAATGGGCTTCAGCGGAGTGCTTCCTTAACTGATGTGTGCTGAGTGGGATGGATTTTTTTCAAAAACTCCGGAGTGGAAAAGCAGGATTGTTTTTCATGTAGCATGACTGCATTCTTTTTTCATAGAAAGGTAATGAAATGTTTAATAGCACAGTAGTTGTACATACCAAGTGATGAAATATTTTGCTAATTCACTTGTTCATTACTTGTCAAATAACATTTATCATTCACTCACGGTTGTGATAATTAAGCACCAAAAGGAGAATTTGCATTAAATTTCTCTGGCCTAACTGTAAGTAACATAGTAGTAATTTTTGCTTATTTTTCAATTGCTTTTATAGCGGTTTGGGGATTTTTTTCCCCCCCCTCTTTTCAAATGAAACAAAATGGTTGTCTCCAGAATGCGATTTTGGAAGGTTTGTCTTTTGGCAGTGTCCATTAAGCAGAACAGATCTTTTTGCCATAGAAAATTGCTGCTTATGGCTGCTGGGTCTCATCTGCTATTACTTGCATGGTTGTCATCTTTGTACAAATTGGAAGACAGACTTGATTTTGAAGCCTTTTGCAGTGTGTTTTTGAATTGGAATTCTCTTCAGAAAATTTCCTAATTCAAATAAGGTCAACTACAAAAAAAGGAAAAAGATTAATGAATTTTGTTTCTTGTTAAGTATTCCAATTTTTTTTGTGTAAATAGCCTACCTAGTTTTTCAGCTGGCCAATACCTAAATGCCTTCATCTCCTACCAGTTCTCAAGACACTTGTTCAAAGGTCAGACATTTTAGGAATGCAATTTGAAAGTTTTGTTAAGTTTTGTTTGGATGGAATCCCACAGTACATCTGAAAACCATAATTTCCACCCTGTATTTGTGATGTGGTTTATTGCCAAGCTATTAGGTTTCAAACAATCTCAGACCAGTTACTAGAGAAGAGAGTGTCTGTGTTTGTGGTGGAATACTTTTGGGAACAATTTTCTTTCATTTGAGGAAAAAGGCTGGTCAAAAGTAAAATAGTAGGAAGGGTCTGGCTTCAGGATCAAATTATAGTCTTGTTGAAGTAGAAGAGGAGGCTAATGGGTATGAAAGTAACTGAAATCCATTGAAAGATTTGGAAGCATTTTCAAAGATAAGGAAACAAAGGAGTGAAGATGGAAGTGGAAATATTTGCTGTACAATTAGTGGACATTCATGAAATGTTCTCCTGTTACATGTTATGTGTAGATACTAAAGGTGAGTAGTAATTTTGAGAATTTATAGATAGAAATTGGTAAAAGAATACAATTTCAGTTGCTTCTGTTCAATTGGACCTTGTTCTTATTCCTTCTTATTGTCTCATCTAGAAGAGAGTAAAAACATCAGGTCTATATCATGCTGTGCTTTCAAAAATATTATACAGATCATTTAAAAGGCCCTTTGGCTCAACATATAATTTTATTTTTCTTATCAAGATTTCACTAATCTTTTATTTAGCTCACCAACTTGTTCAGAAGTTGCCCCTGACATATAATCAATACGACAGTAGCATTTAATCTTACATATTTGTCCATAGCTTGCTTTGCTTAGTCTTAGTATTTTTTCTTCAGTTATAGGGCTTCATGCATCCTTTAATAGCATTACTTCATTGATGAGTTAGATCTATGATTTTGGATATTGTAAACAAAAAATAATATCTTCTGAATTCTGTACCTCCAGATGCATTAAGAAAGTCTTATTTACTGTCTTCTTATCTCTTGTTATAGATTGGCATGTCTATCATAAGATTCCACATGACAAAAAATCTTGTTTCTTCAGCAAGTTTGTGAGCTACAACATTAGCACATGGAACTCTGGCTCTAATAGAGGCAGCTAAAACTGGAATAGAAACTAGATCACAATTTCCACACTTAATAAGGCAGGAAGTCAGCTGTTGCCATGGGACAGAGCTGGCTGAATTGTCATAGGCATTCCATAGACATAAATCTTAGACTTGTGCCAGATACTTCATGCTTTCCTGCTGTGCAAAACAGCTCGATATTTGATTTAAAGGATTTCTTTTCTAAAGAGGAATTGCAAGTAGCAGAGTTGAGATAACGTGAATTTGATGGGAAGATACATCATACACTCCAGCTCCATGTCACTGTTGTAGCTTCAAGATGCATGTCTGATTCTGGGGTTTATACTGTGATGGGTAAAAACTGCAGTCCAAGGCACAGAAAACAATCTTAAAAATTGATGTAAAGAGATGAAGCTGGTACTTTTCCTTTTTATGAACATGCTATATTGCAGTAACCTTAGTTTTGCTGCCTTTTTCAGTTTTCATGGATTTTTTTTCCTTTTCCCAAGAGCTTACATTTTGGGGTAATATTTTGCTTGGTAATATAATCAGTTTGGTTTCTGGATTCATTTTTAACTAGCTTTGAGAAATTAGAGCAATGTTAAATGCAGGTGAATCTGCTTGTTCTATATCAAAATGGGACAGATTAATCTGAAAAGTAGCAATTATGTTGTGGATCCCCATCTACTTTAAGAATTAGTTCCCAAAAGCAGATAGACCTTTGTAGGATAATCTCTCTGAAGAAGGAACATAAATGGTTAAAACACATTAGAAAAAGCTTGCAAGAAATGCCCTGTGAATAGAATTGTTGCTATGTGTATTGGGTTTTCGTGGCAAGGTTTTGGTAGCAGAGGGACTACAGGGTTGGCTTCTGTTAGAAGATGCCAGAAGCTGCCACCATGTCCAATGGAGTCAGTGCCAGCTGGCTCCAAGACGGACCCACCGCTGGCCAAAGTGGAGCCAATCAGTGATGGTGGTAGCGCCTCTGTGATAACATATTTAAGAAGGGGGGGGGGGGGGAAGAACTGCTGCAGGACAGCATCTGGAAGAGAGGAGTGAGACTATGTGAGAGCAACAACTGCAGATACTAAGGTCAGTGAAGAAGGAGGGGGAGGAGGTGCTTCAGGTGCCAGAGCAGAGATTTCCCTGCAGCCTGTGGAAAAGATCATGGGGAGGCAGGCTGTCCCCTTGCAGCCCATGGAAGTTAACAGCGGAGCAGATATCCACCTGTAACCTGTGGAGGACCCCATGCCAGAGCAGGTGGATGCACCTGAAGGAGGCTGTGACCCTATGGAGAGCCTGTGCTGGAGCAGGGTCCTGGCAGGACTTGTGGCCCCACGGAGAGAGGACCCCATGCTGGATCAGGTTTGCTGGCAGGACTTGTGACCCTGTGGGGGACCCACGCTGGAGCAGTCTGTTCCTGAAGGACTGCACCCTGTGGAAGGGACCCAGGATGGAGCAGTTCACAAAGAACTGTAGCCCATGGGAAGGACTCACATTGGAGATGTTTGTGTAGGACTATCTCCCGTTGGTGAGACTCCACGCTGGAGCAGGGGATGAGTGTGAGGAGGAAGGAGCGGCAGAGACAAAGCGTTATGAACTGAACCCAGCCCCCATTCCCCATCCCTCTGTGCTGCTCGAGGAGAGAAGGTAGAGAAATCAGGAGTGAAGTTGAACCCGGGAAGAAGGGAGGGATGGGGGGAAGTTGTTTTAAGATTTGTTTTTATTTCTCATTAACCTACTCTGATTTGATTGGTAATAAATTAAATTAATTTCCCCAATTTGAGTCTGTTTTGCCTGTGATGGTAATTGCTGAGTGATCTCCCTGTCCTTATCTTGACCCATGAGCCTTTCATCGTATTTTCTTTCCCCTGTCCAGTTGAAGAGGGGGAATGATAGAGCAGCTTGGTGGGCACCTGATGTCCAGCCAAGGTCAACCCACCATACTAAGCTGAGGCTGGGGCTCTACACATAAATATTATTTCAAACAATACAAAGTTTACATTAAAAACTCATAAACAATGAGACATGACAAGTCTCACTAGTTTCTCCTGTGATGCTTTATTGTTTGTTAAATCACAAAAATTTTACAAGGCCATTTATAGTATGGAGCTTGTTCTGAGCTTAAGGGTTGAGAAATGTATGTACTGTAGGATGCCTTCTGCAGAGGGCCTAAGCTGAATAAAACAAATAACATGATCATTGAGGCTTTATTTACACCAAAGAGTTTAACTATGTTTATGTAGCTAAAGCAATATAACTGAACGAACAAGGATGATGTTGGCTGGTTAGAATCTGTTTATGGGAATGGAAATAAATTATAGTGATATAAGCTGTATTTATAGCAATGTAACTGCAATAGGATTGTACAGAGGAACTGCATTGCCAGAAGGAAAAATCACATCCTTCACTGGAATAATCATGTTGTACTTCTATGTGGAGGCCAGGCCTAAATTAATTCCAGTTGCATTTTTGAGTACTTAAACAAGAAAGATGCTTCAGTAAAGGCTTGATTTGGCTCTGAGAGGTTTTAACACTGAGAGGTGTTGAACATCTGCATCTTCACTGAAGTCTGTGCTTTTTGAAGGTGTTGTATGCCATCACAGTCCTGTGTTTCTGTCTTGGCTCTAAATCTCATTGAAGTCAGCAGGAAAATGCTTGTGTGGCTGCATGACTGGAACCTCTTAAGAGACCTTTGTTAGCCTGGTATATCTTGCTTTCTGACAAATCAGGTGCACGATCATTAGGAAGCAGTTTATCCTGAGTGCAGAAAAATGTGCCAAAACGCGATCATATGTGACAATCACAATGGCAAGCTGGGACACAAACCCAAGTTTTATTCTGTTCAGTAGTATTATTTCAGCTTTTTACTTCCATAGCCTGCACATAACTAACATGATTACAAGCCCAAGTATAAAGCACCACCGTCTCTCTCAGGGGGCTCAAACAATCTGTTTATTCTCCCCAAATATGAGTTTAAATATGTATGAGAGGAATGGCCTATCTAAAAGACTGTTCCCATGAGAACTTTCTTTGGCATAATACTTCACTAATACTTTTCAGAGTACACTGATCTGGTGACACTTAAGAGAGGACAGCACAGAGATCCCAACATGTACTGAAGATGTGAATTTAGATAGAAAGAAGACAATTAGACATTCCTTTTTTTTGGGGGGGTGGGGGTGTAATAGTGTAAAGGGTTAAACACATCCAGCATAATAAGTAGTGTTTCTAATAAAAACAAATGGTTTATTTTAATTGGAAGTAAATATCCCATTTTCAGGCATTTTGTTTTTTAATCTTTGGTTCACATCTCCTTTAAATGCTTTCCTCTGAAGTGGCAGCATAGGCTTATCAGATTCCATTATTATTATTTCCAACATATTACCATTTGATTTTGGTTTGGCAGATAGATTTACTATTAATGCTTTTCAGATGGAGGTGGCATCAGATTTTGGTGGCAAAATTTTTTCTGTAAGGAGACTTTTTATTACTGGGATCACAGAATAATTTTACTTTATATAATTTTTATCTTTCCTTTCCCCTCTGTTAATGTTCATATTAGTACTGAGACCACTACTGGATTTAGTGGGCTTTGGATCAGATCCTGAATTTGCTTGCAGTCATTACAAGATCTGGTTTGACACTATTTCTAACCTGCATCTTCATAAACCTTTTCATTTTAGTTCCATCTCACAAGATCTACAGTATATATTTTTCTCATTAATTTCCATTCAATGTCGCCACAACTGGTGCTGTCACAGATACCACATAATGAAGAAGAAGGAAGAGAAACACACTTTCATAGGGTTTCTGCACATAGGAACATAGAGTAATTATGTGGAGGGGATGACCTGTGCAGACTACTTGGTCTACTCCCCCACTCAAAGCAGAACCAACTTCGAACTTAAGTCTAGCTTCAAAGTTAGATTATGTTGCTGAGGGCCTTATCCAGTTGAGTTTTGAATATCTTCACTGATAGAAATTCTGTAAGTTCTGTAGCCCCTGTTTCTGTCCTCAATATGAAGAACTTTTTTTTAATATGTATGTGGAATTTCCCTGCTTTGCTGCAGCTTTTAAATTGGATTGAGATAGTTTTAAAATTTGAACATGGAATAATTCCTGAGTTCTAGAAAGGTTTTATTTTCTTAGAATAAAGTCCACACTTGAAGATAATCCTATATAACAATAGTCAAACAAACCTATACACATCAATTCTGGAGGCAGCAAAGAGGTGTGGCAAGCAGTCAGTCTGAAAGAGTAAGACTCAAGTACTTCTTTTGGTAGTAGAAGGAAGAAATGGTTACAAACACAGTGTCTAGAAGATAGTTTTTGGTAAGAAGGGGCCCTTAGATAACTTCTTGGGGGCTTTTTTGGTGGGTTTTTTTTTTGTACCACAGGAGAAAATTCTCCACACATGACTGCACTGAGCTATAACATATTCCTTATTTTGGAATATTTCCCTATTTAAAATAGTGATATTTTATGCCATTACAGATTAATTAGATTTAAATACCCCAGTCTTTAGGGCAAATACTCCAAGATGAGAGGATATAGATGATGCCTATTCCAAATGTCTGAAAAATAACTAAAAGAGAAAAATCACAAAATGTTGAATTTACACAGTGATGGGATTTAATTCTGGTTTGACTGAGGCTATCAAGAGTTGTGTGGCTAAATCCATTGTCAGCTGTAATAAACACTGCTTCAATCTATGTGAATGTTTGCAGCTGTTGAAGAAAAAGGCATCTTTGCTTCTTAGTCAAACAGTACATAAAATTAATTGTGCTAGAATAGATTGTGTGTAAAAACAGGTGCAGTAATCAACTGACTTACAGAAGAAAGTATGGGACCTACTTTTTCATATTGATTGCCTCTTCCAGTTATTGGATTATGAAAGTAGACCTCATTTAACAGAAGTCCTTGAGAGAGAAAAAGAAAAAAATCACCTGTGGTTTTATTTTATAGTCTACATGGAAGTTATATTCATGTAATTTAGAAAGATCCACTGAATCGATTTTCAGCAATGTAGAATACATACACCAAATTTATTTATCCTGCCTTTGTCTGCTTAACTCACTACAGACATGAACACACATCATGTATTATTTAAATGTGTAGCTTGACACATGCAATTTTTAGGTTTTAGAAGTGGAAAGAACATAAATTATACAACAGAAAGCTTTCAGCATGCTGCATAGTTGAATGTTTTTAATTCAAAATGAAGACACACATTAACCTTAAAAAAAATCAAAGGGACTCGGTGGGTACTTATATAACTGAGCAGACCATCATGCCCATTTGTCCTGCTCTCAGCAGTGAGTTTAGTGAACATCTCACTGGGTGACAGTGAAAGCACATGTGGACTGAGCTGGAGGACTGACACAGTATGTATGTTCATTTTCTGGTGAAACAGATTCGGGTAATCCATGTAGTGAAGCTACCCTTCAGTTTGACTGTGGCTCTTTCAAATTTGATTTGAACTCAGTTTGACAGAGAGGTAGAGGTATCAAATAAGCTTGCCACAACTGTTATAAATATGGGGGTTTGATGAGGGGAAGGAGTCCAAACCATACAGAGCCTTTGCTGAGACTAACAGGAACATACAGAAGTACTACTGAGCCTTGAGTAAACCCCAGAAACAGATGCAGAGAAAACTGGGCTTTTCTAGTTTTGGTGTTCAAAGAGCAACTTTTTTTTTTTTTTTAATAGGACTAAGTACAGACATTGTGAAATATTACTCTAAAGTGAATATAATGCAGTATTGATATTCTTTTTATGAAGGTTGATATAGGGATGTGCCAATTTAGCAAAGTAAGCTTTCAAAATGGGCATGATACTTTTTTTAGCTGCACGCTTCAAAAGCCATCAAAATAGCTGTTGCCTTCTGTCCTGGAAACTGTCAGGAACCTATAAATAAACATAAAATAATACAGGAGCAAGAAAAGAATCTTATGCCAGCAGTTAATGTTGTTGTTATTAATTCTGTTGTTTCTTTTTTTTTTTTTTCTTTTTACAGTGTATCCTATTCAGTGCATGTCTCTGAGGATTACCCAGGTACAGTGCAACGTTCTTGTCTGTGACGCTTGTATGCATGATACTGCAATTTGCAATATTCAGCTGAAAATATCTGAAAGGGTGTTAATGTCTTCCAAGTGCACCCTTATGCTAATAATTTTCCATTAGTTAGATTATTTTCAGAGTCATTTCTCCTTTTCAGGTGTCATTTATCAACTAGGTCAGGGTGAGAAAACCTGGTTCACAAGCTTACAGAGACTGGAGCTTGTGATGCTTTCTGTGTCTGGAGCCAACAGTGACAGGAGTGAGAAACTGCCCAACTCCTCTTTGGCATGGTAGATAAAGCTTGATCTTTCAAGAGGCTGCACAGTCTGGCATGGGGCCAGCAAAGCACTTCTGTGTTAGACCTTAATGAGACTACTCACATTCACATTCTTAAAGTTAAGCCTGTGGACTGTGCATTGATGCTTCTCAGGGTCTGTTGCAGCCAAGGGTTTGTGTATGGGTATGTATTTGGTAACATAAGCTTGCAAAGCTGTTCAGTCCTGCCTCCCTGTCATACCCTGAGCTGGGTTGTCAAAAATATTTATTTGTGTTACTGTGTGGCCAACCCAGACAAGGGGAATTATCCATATGAAAGACAACCAGGAAAGAGCAAAAGCTAGTTTTCTACTAGCTTGTTTCCCTGATTTCCTTTACAAAGAGACTGCATAGATACTTCAGGTGGCACAGAGATCAGCAGAAGCAGGAGAGGGAAGCAAGGGTGAGGGCAGACAGGCACTGTGCAAGTAAAGGTACATGGTAGTACTGTTGGATTGCACCACATTCTGTATTTTTGCACCTGGGAGTATTTAATAGTCTAAGTACTGTGAATTATATGAAACCCTCTGGCCTTTTTTTATCATTATCTGTAACATCTCTGTTATATTTCTAAAATAAATATTTCTTGTTTCTTTTAGAATCTCTAAAGAAGTGAGGCTTTGATCTTCACTGATAAGCAGTAGACTATGCCTGTTCAAAACACCAGAGTGTTTGAAGCAGATGCAGAGAGAAATCAGTATCAGCAGTGATGCTAAATACAATGGATTATGTGAAAGAATGCTCACAACCTTTGTGAGAGATATTTTTTTTCACCAGTAAAAACTGGAGGAAAAGCTACTACTAATAATAATCTATTCAACATGTAGTAAGCAGAAAAACTGAGATTCATAAAATACACAGTCATACCAGTGATAAATCAGTGACTCAATGATTACTCCATTGACCTGACAATGAAAGGAGGGACAAATCGTTGGGAAAAAAATCTACATCATATTTTATTAATGTTTTGTTTTATTAGACATCAGTAATGGATTTATTAATTTCAGGGATTAAGCTATTATGAAGGCACTGAACTTGATGTCTATGAGCCCCTAAACTAAATGGCAAGCTGGAGCACTGAACCAGCAGTTACTCTCACAGCACATAAGATCTCATCTCCTGGCAAGCTCTTCTGACAGGCACACCTCAAACTTCCCTTACAGATGCTGTTTCCAGCATGCTCTGATGGCCTACAAGCCTGAGTGACTTTGGTGGCTCTAAAACCTAATAAATATTCTCTGCCATCACCCCCTATATTTTAAAGCCAGATAGAACCTGGGGGGGGGGGAGGTAAACCAGCTATGCATGTTTACTGATTGCAAATGTAACCCTTCAAGCCTTTGGAAGAGCTGATTTCATTCATATCTTAAGCTTTTGCAGTATGTATGTTTGCTTTGTGATGAAGAGGTGTTTAGTGTGTTAAGAAGGATAATGACTGTCATTTTACAGCTTTGATCCTAAAAATACTTCCTTTGGCTTGGTGAGCCAGATTCTTTGTCTCCTCTTTGTGCTAAATCTATAACTTAACATTACTGCTCACTGTGTCTACCTCTTCTCTGGCATGTATTTTAAGGGATGTTTCACGGACATATCAGGGTGTGATGGTGTCAAGCCTGGGAAGCTCTGTGCTGGTATCCTCCTCAATTGGAAGATGATCTTCAAGTATTGCTACTAGCTGCTAGAGTTCAGAGCAGGATATGCTCATCAAATTAAATTTATCATGGGTTAAGTCTTTACAGATCAAGGTTTAAGTCCATTAGTGTGTACCTATATCAAAGTCATATCCTTTGGAGAGTAAGAGTGTGTAATACACATTGGATCAAATTTGGAAATCATGAGAAGGCTGTCAGAGTTGATCATCAGATAAATTTCTAATGTATGCAATAAATATATGAAAATAGAAGAGATTAAGTTACCATACAAATTATGTTCATTCAGCTGAAAGTCATACCACCACAAGTAATTTTTAGATATTATAAGAAGAGCTTTGGGTACTGTGTATACTCTAGCTCCATGCATTGTTGTTATATATGCAGTGTCACTGCATTGGCACTGATAACACTGTGTAACTATTGCTGAATTGCTTCATAAAACATCAAAAGATTACAGAGTGTTAAATCATACCTATGGGAATTGCAATATGACATGACAACTTTCAATAATGGAAGGTGTTTGAATGTTTCATAATTATGAGTGAAAGCTAAAAATATGCTCACAAAGGCACACTGAATAACTTAATAGGAGTAGTGTTGAGACAATATTGTCTCAAAGTTATATATACATTGCTGAAATTGTGAAAATATCACTGAAAATTTAGAGGTAGGTAATATCAGTTCCAGTAATATATCTTTGTAACCATTTTCTCATAACATAGACACAACTGGGGGAAAATAATGCTCCTAAGGAGCAGTTATAGAATATAACATCAGTGAGTAGATTAAAGTTCCATTAATATGAGTGGATTGTGACTCCTGTGAGAACCATTACAACAGCAAGCATTATGCTAATGATTGTACATTCTGAGTGATACATGTTGGCTGTCATAAACTTGTAGAACTGCTATAGTCTTTTATCCCAGTGATTTGTGGGTTACACACATGTTAACAGAAACATCTTTTTCTTAAACCTTGTTAGATTGCAGCACAGAGAGAGACAACCAGTTTGGCAGCAAGTGGTTTGTTGCATCCCTACACTAGGTTCAGGCAGACTCCACTTAAAAAGAGAGGTGTTCCTGGGTGTAGTGCCTTAGAAATTGGATGTTGAAGAAAGCAAGCCCAGTATTTTAATTTCAAGTTTCATTAGACTGATGGAAGGAAAGAAAAAAAACCCCAATGGTTGCCAAATAGAAAAGGAAAACAAATACTTGGCAGTGAAAAGTACATTATCCAGCTGCCAAGAAAGAATGACAAACAGTGGACATAAAAATATAATTAAAATCCATATATGTATATCTTGATAACTTTTTATTCTTTATAGCACTGTTAAAGGAAAAATTCATATAGACATGGGTACCACTAGGTTTGCTTTAATCACAACTCAGAGTTGGGCCACCACCTCAGTGAGTGGCAGAGAACAAAGGGATACAGCACAATTTATATACACTTATCAAATCATTAGTCAGTGTCTGAAGTTTTTAGAAGTTTCCTTTGGTCTTGTCAGTTCTGCGAATCCATCACCTGACCCTGTCCCAGCTGATTCATCTATTCGGTTCCAGTCTCTGCCTCGGTTCCAAGGTCCTCCTTGGATCATGATCTTCTTTCTGACTGCTTTAACTCACACAATCCTTCAAGCACACTTAGTCTTTGAGCAAGCAATTCCTATTCACATATACTATTTTTTTCTAAAAACACCTGCATTTTTGAGAGCAGCTGTGTATACAAATTGATCATCTATTGTTTCTCTATTCTCCTACTGATTAACTTGACTGGGTTTTAAACCAGCCTTGGATTAGGACTATACAAGGGCCAAGGCCTGGTTCTGCCATTTAGCAGCTTCAGCACTTTAAATTTCTTAATTCAAAATACATTTTCTTTAACAGCACATATTGCTGTTTTTCCTACTTTTTCACACATCAATAAGTTCTAGCACATGGATTTCCTTTCTCCCACCCATATATATGGTGTTAGGTATATTTAGGGGTAAATGTTGACCTTGGTTATTCCAGCTCATTAGACTCTATACCAGTAAGTTACACTCCCAAACCTGGGAAAGGAATGAGTGTGTGTTGTATACCCAGAGCCATCCAGTATGGTGAGGCTGACACTGAAATGATGGCAGGAAGGTAGAACATGCAAATAGAGGCAAGGCAGGGGTTTGTGGAGGGGGTGAGATGCAACTGTCTTGGAGGCACAATTTACAGCCTGTCCTGCTGACAGGCAAAAGTGGGAGGAGGAGGAGTGAATGCTGGTAGATGGCTGGAGGGACCCCATTTTATTTGCACAATGCTGTGGCTTTAAAACACATCCCTGTGCCAAGCATGTAGCCAAGCAGACACAAACTGAGCAGATAGAGCAGGTTGCTATGCCCACTGGAGTGCAGTGCTCAGGGAAAAGTGGTGTCAGCCTCCTGCAGCAATTGCCCGCTCGCAATATGTTTGTTGAGCTGAGCACAGATTACCTCATGGGACAGTGCAAGAGTGGAAGTAGGCGAAGGTGTGGGATAGTGTCAGACTCAGTAGACGTGAATGTGGCAGAAAGGCTGTTTCACAGGCAGTGGGCTGCTCATGTGCCTGTCTGTCTGTGGCAGTGCAGCTGCTAGTCTGCAAAGGTAGTGTGGCACACCTGTGCAAGAAAGGGGCAGCAGCATCAGGGCTTGGTCTTGATAGAGACTTCTAAAACCCACAATAATACAAGTAATAATATTGCTGAATTTACTGATCAGTTGATGTTAGCATTTTCAACATTGCACTGGAAGCACTGTGGTCAAAAGCTTTGAGCATGCAGCAGTATGCTTAAAATTATGTGTGAGTTTACACACTTTGCTGATGTGGGAATGGAGTGTTCAAAATTATGATAGATCAATTCCTTGTTTCAGTTCTCTTATTTGTCTCTTTATCTGTGATTACTTAATTGTCAGCTACCCTGGTTTCAGCTGGGATAGAGTTGATTTTCTTCTTAGTAGCTGGTACAGTGCTGTGGTTTGGATTTGGTGTGAGAACAATGTTGATAACACACTGATGTTTTAGTTGTTGCTAAGTAGTGCTTACTCTAAATCAAGGACTTTTCAGTTTCCCATGCTCTGTTAGTGAGCAGGTGCACAAGAAGCTGGGAGGGAGCAGAGCCAGGACAGGTGACCTGAATGGCCAAAGGGATATTCCATACCATAGAACGTCATGCTCAGTATATAAACTGGGGGGAGTTGGTCAGGAGGGGCCAATTGCTGCTCGGGGACTGGTTGGGCATTGGTCAGCGGGTAGTGAGTAATTTTATTGTGCATCACTTGTCTTTGGTGGGTTTTATTTCTCTTTCTCTTTTTGTTGTCTCCCTTTTCATTACTATTATTATTATAATATTTTATTTTATTTCAATTATTAAACTGTCCTTATTTCAACACATGTATTTTACCTTTTTTTTCCCCAGTTCTCCTCCTCATCCCACCAGGGGAGGGAGGGAAGTGAGTGAGCGGCTGTGTGGTACTTAGTTCCTGACTGGGGTTAAACCACAACATCAGCCTTTCTGCTCTAGAGTATATATTTCAATTCAGCCCAGATCAGTAGAAAACAAAATTTTATTACTTTCACAGACAGGTCAGCAATTAATGCAAAATAAGCTTCTGCAGATACTACATAAAAATTTGCTTCCCCTTGTTCATTGTTACTAAACATTTGGCTGGAAGGAAAAAAAAAATCACAGCGTGATCTCCACATTTTGTAAGAATGTTTGGAATAGACTTTCCATATTCATATCCATACCTAATGTTTTTGTTAAGTGGGAGGAAAGATATTTTTTTTTCTGAATATAGGCACAAGAAATGTTGTCCACTGATTAGAAGATGCTTCAAACATCCTTTACATGACTAGGCAAAATGAGGCATAGGTATTTTGAATAATGGGCTGTTAACACCTAGGTCTGAATGCAGCCTTCACTCTGCACACCAGACCTAGCTTGAATTTTAGTATCAGGCATGACAAAAATCATAGAACAAGTCTTAATTTTGGAAAAGGTTGTCTCAAACCCTCATAAGCCTTGTGGGACACTTCAGAGCAGCCCTTGGTGTGATTCCTGAAAGCCACGATATCAGACTCCAGGGGTTTGCTTTTATAAAATTTGGGACCAAATCTTCCATTCTTTTGGTATTTTTCTTTTCATTAGCAATCTCAGCTGAAAAAAATGCACCAGGAAGATGGTAGTGCTGGGCTTCCCTAATGGGAAGTGGTTCCTTATGTTACAAGGGTGGAATGGGCAACATTGGAAGATGCTGGCAGAAAAAAAATTGGACTTCACCATGCAAGGTGTTTTTCTTTTGTAGATAACACTTATGTTTCCATTTCTGATAATGATGAAGATGTGGTAGTTACAACAGAGCCAATTCCAGTAATTTTCGACCAAATTGCTACAGGTAATCTTATGTCCCGAGTGTTTTACCAAGTTCATATTTTGTGAGGAAAGACAAGATGTTGCCTTTACTTAAAGGGAGATATGTTGATGTGTGTACAGTTTGCTATTTTCTCAGTCTTGCTGTAGTAAATTGTCCTACATTTCAGAATAGAAGAAATTAAAATATTTCTTTTGGGGATCAACATGATTGTACAGGCAGAATGTATTTTATTCTTTTAATGTCTTGCAGTCTGTGATAAAGCAATTCTCCTTGAATACAGTTAGAGGTGCTTAATACTTCCCAGTTATAAGTTTTCATGCTCACTTGCTTAAAACTTCACTAAATCTTCACCACTGGGGATGAAACAGTCTATAACTACCATTGCCTCTAATTAATTATTTCAGGAAATTTCAAACAAAATGATTCGGCTGTTTCACGAAATGAGACTATAGAAAAAAATATCTTTTTTCCCGGTGATTTTTGGAACCTGTTAATTTGAAATTATTTCCATACTTTCAAAAATTATTCGATACATGAAAGGTCATGCTTTTCAGACATCTAGACACATTTATACAATATATAATCGAGATTTGTGCATACTCCATAGAGATTTTTTAGATTTTAGCAGTCAAATTCCCTGATGGTTTCAGGCTGCAGGAGAAACTGCATAGAGCAGTCTTAATTCTGGAAATTCTTCAGATAGGAACACTTGACTTTGCAGACTTTTTTTATTTATTACAATAGTTTAGGGCTTTCTTTGTGTAACACAGAATTACTTTGAATTTCACTGGAAAACCAATATGATCTTCAGTCTCTGATCTCATTTATACTGATGTAAATAAAAAATAATTTTATTGAAATCATTGGAGTGGTACACAAACAAAAATTGGCCATTATAGTTAGAAGTTTAAGATAAATTTTACTTGCAAATATTTCTGTAATTTAAAGACAAATACAGCCTGTCATTTAAAATAGGATCAAACCCTATATTTTATATAGATTATTAGATTTAATTTTGCTGAGGGATTTTGTTTTATTCTTTTATAAAGTATACAAAATTAATGAATGACACTGAAGTGTAAATTACAGATTGAGAAAAACAAATGCCCTAGATGGACCAGCCGAGTTTCATTTCACACTTAAAAATATGAGTCTTCTGAGATGTTGGGGCTTCTTAATTTTAGACTGTTGTATTGTAATCTCTTTGGTGCTTTTCCTATCTGTAATTTTTTGTTCCTTATTTGCTCTACTACTCCAAGTTTTTAAAGTCTGCATATGCAAAATTATTTCACATTTTTCACGTGTTCCCTATTTTCCTGTTTCTTTTAAGAATTAAGAAAAACCAGTGATGTCAACTATTGCTTATCCATAAAATCAAAATTACAGAGGGAGAATGGAGAGGTATGTATTTCTTGGATTTTTTTAACAAGATATTTTAAGAAACAACAAAATAATAAAATATGAATATTTACCATAGATTCCCTGTCAAATCTAACCCAAACTGTAGGTTTACACATTTTATAAGGTGAGTGTAGTTCTCTGGGTTTCATATGTGGATTAACCAGCAAATCACTTAGTTGGGATAGGGATGCTCCCATCTTGGAGATGTTTATTTTATCTTTTGTTCAGTGGTGGCATAGACCCTGTCTGCCCTAAAAATACAGCTCTCCTGGAGAAGTAGATCATGATGCCATTACCTTTTAACCTAGTCTTGCATGTAGGACCACACCCCATTTATTAGCTCATTGCTTCATCATGTGGCCTACAGCAGTCCCACTGGAGTCTCTGGACCTCTGCATGACACTATTCACCATAAGTAGCATCTGGAGTATTAAAGCCTTCCAGTCACAGTTGTATTTGTGCTGTACCTCTGGCATGGGTCCCTGACCAGTATCACTTTGACATTAACTCAAGAAAGAAGTGGCACTAACGTAAGGTATACAGGGGTTGACAGTGTTATGGGCTCAAAGAAAGTACCACATAGGCTTCCACCCCAAGCAAGAAATTGAGCACTGTAACAAGATTTCAAGTGCTTGACTTAAAGACTTCCTTTGTTAAGGGTGGTTGCTTTGTTTAGAATACTTGTTTCTTGACTACTGCTTTTTAGGCTCCAATCTGTATTTGATCCTGGAAAAGTCAGATAAGCATGTTCAGATACGATAATGGGTATGGCTGGGTTTTTTTGTAGATGAAACCTGATTTGACGTAAAAAGTTGCATTGGAAATATTTTGCTTTGGCTGCCTCATAATTGTATTCATTGCTCTGTAAACATTATAAATTCAAGCACAGTAAGAATTTACCCTTTTGATTAAAAGCCTGAGATACAGTTAGCTTCTATGGGAAAGAGTTTGAGCTTTTATTTATTTATTTTTCCAATTAAACAAGGTACTTACTTAGGCATGGAAGTACTGAAAAAAGCCTTTAAATAAAAGACTGACCATTTCATTTGTCTAGACAGTTAGACATTTTGGTTAGGATAGGATGAGTTTGTCACTTTTGTAGTGTGAGAGTTTAATTTCTCTTTGCTTTGTGTTGAATTTTTGTTCAGTTGAGTTCTCTTTTAACACAGGCTTCCCCTTGAGCTAAAGTTATTATAAAACAATGAAGACTGATGTCACTTTGTTTCTTTTCAGTAAAGTAGAAGCAGAAATTATTTTTATTCCTTGTCTTAAAAAATTGCTGTGAAATTGGCTGAAATACAATTTTTGTTCTATGTATACATACAGTGAATAGAGCAGGAATTTAGAGACAAAGGTAAGGAAATGGGATTAGAATGTCTGACCATAGAAATTGGTGATAAGAGTATATTTGACAGTTATGAATATATGGGACTTAGAGGTAACTTTTAATCTTTGATTCATACATCTGATTTATATTCCATTATGACAGTTCTGTGCAGGACATAAATAAAAAGTATGCAATATATACATCATGATCAGATTAAAGTGAAGAATTATGATTTTATCAAGTATTCTTTATGGGATCCTTGTCAGCATAGGGTCTAGAAATAATAAATGGATTGTGGGAAACAAGATTTAATATCTTCAAGCAATTACATCATTATAAGTAAAGGTTCCATTGGTAGGAAGCAGAATATAACACTTCTGCTCATGCTGAGTTGCAGTCTGTAGCATGATCAGTTCTATTTAGTTGAGTGCAATTATTCACGGAAAAGCCTATTTAGAGCAGGTTTTACTTGGGTAAGCATATTACTTTCTAATCCTTAATTGTCAAAGTCATAGAACAGAGCAAGTCAGAAAATTAAGTTTGAACTTTTCTGGCAACAGGCTGGTACTGTTAAAAATAATAATTATGCAGCAGTGTGTCAGAGTTTTTCACATAAAGGAACTTAAGAGATCCCATGTTCAGACTTGAATTATTTCCTTAATCTATTAGAATTGGTTTACCAGAATAAAGTATTATTTTTTTTTTGGTCACTGAAATGCCAAATGAATTAGGTCCAGAACCTTTCTTGGTGGGTAAATTATGCTTTGTTTAGCAAAAGGAGATAGTGAAGTACCCCTGCATAGTCTACTGAATTCTCCAGTTCCATAAAACATCACACTGTGTCTGTATCCAAAGTATGATTTCTCCAACGTATATTCCAGGTGTTTTTATGTACCTAGTTAGTGAGTGCTTGTTTTGTCTGAGATCTTTTAATAAAGGGTGCTTAGAGCTTATTTGTAAAAACATAATTACTGTAGTTATAATTAGAACTATAAATGCAAGATAAACATATTGCTTGTATCATTGCTAACTTTCCTTTTCCATTAAGGAGTCACAGCACAACACCACAGTTGAAGATGACTCTGAAGGAGATAATGATTCTGAGGAATTTTATTATGGAGGACAGGTAATGGGGATATTTTTGCACAAGTTTCAAGAAATTAATATTTCAAAGCTTCTGTGGTTCATTCCATTATAAATTTATGATAATCTCTTATGTTTATTCAACATAGAATAGAATGCCATGTGTATATATGTGTAGTATTTTATAGTAGAAGTATTGAATATGTTATACTTTATAATTATATCAAATTTAAAATAATATGAGTTTGTTTAAATTTGTAAAGCTCTAAGAATAGAAAAAACAAGTGCTCTTCAGGATGTTTGAAAATAGAAGCCAGTTGCTTACTTCCAGGAAATAGATATTCACTCTTTAAAGCATATCCCATTATTGATACAAATGGGAAGTCAGACTGTATCCCAATCTGTTTCCTTCTGGAGGATCACCATTTTGTAAAGTCAAGAGCATTGGAATTTAATGGTAAAAAGATTATTACAAAACAGTTTTGATCTAGGCAATAGTGCATTCTTTTTCTGAGCTCTACAGTTAAATTCACCTTGAAAAATGCTGCATATTTTTAGATTAATGTACTGCTCTGTGTCTTTACTTCTTTTTCCCTTATCAGAATTAGTTATTAAATTCTCTTATGTATTGGGAAATAAAATTTATTAATACCTTTTCCTTTTTCAGTGTCAAAAGAGCGCTTCATGCTGCTAGTCTCTTTATTCAGATTTTTCTTATCTTTTTAGTCTGTTGCCCCAAAGGAATAATTTCTTACTGATTAGAACTGTTTATTTTGATGAACATTTTAACAAGCTACAGTCGCTGTTTATGAAAGTTGTCACTATCTCAGCCTTGAGGCTGAAGCCATCCATGCCCTTGGCGTGCAGAGCTGAGGCTGCAGTGCCAGCCAGTTGGGACAGTGCAGAGAGCATGGGATGCTGTTGAGCTGGACATCGTCAAGCCTCTTCTCTTGCAGAGCCAACAGTGTGGTGGGGTTGGAACACAAAATACACGTTGAGGTGCTTTATTCTTAAAAAAGCATGCTCCTAAAAAGCTATTAAAAGTGATATTGAAACTGGAACTGAAAGAATGTATTTTTAGTGTCAGAAAATAACTGACATGGGGCATTGACTCATTCACTTTAGAAATGACTACAGGAAATGCCTCCCTTCAGCTGCTGACTCCTACGGCCCTGTGGAGAGCTGGGAAGGACCATGTACACATACTTCAGTGTAAAGACCAGTGTCTTATTTTAATCTGCCTGAAAGGAAAAATCTGATTTTGCCCTGTAGTGATGAGTTGTGTGTCCTGGATTAATTTTTCAACTCTGCAGAAAGGGCAGTAACCTTAAGGTGAAGGAAAAGGCAGCAAAGGACTGGGAGTGCTTACTTCTTAAACCAGCGCAAATACACTTAGTAAGGCATGCCTGCCAGTGCCCAAATGGATAAATATTAACGCTGCCTATGCGATATGAACACAGAAAGCAGCAAATCATTTTGCAAGGTGTAAAAGATCTGTGTAATAGGAAATACTAATTAGAATTTAGTTGCCTTATATTTGAAGTAGAAACTACACTATATTGCATTGTCATTTTTTTAAGTTAGTATATTTAATTGAAGGAATGATAACTGGGGGGGGGGAGCAGTAAAATTACAATAAAATCAGCAACAAAAATAAAATACCAGATGACTGTGAATGTCTCGAGTATAGAATACTCAAAAAGCAAAATAAGGAGAACAAACAAACAAAATAACCCAAAGACATAGCAGAAAGTATATTTAATAAGAGAGAAAATAGGAATTTTTATAATTTAAAACTTCATGGTCAAAAATACAAAATTCTAAAGAAGAATTAAAAAAATATTGAGGACTTAGGAAATAAATAGAAAATCAGATAATGAGCAAAGTCCCTTGAGAGATAAAAAGTATGGTCCTTTTTCAAAGAAATCGATTGTAAGAGTTAAGTGATCATCAGGTGTATTGGAAAAACAAAGTAGTTGACTGTATATGGGGGGAACCAGTAAGGTAAGCTGCTTCAAGACAAGTGTGTGCTGTGCCCACAGAGAAAGGGGACAAAAATGTTGACTTTAGCAACTAGAAGGAATAGATGCTAGTGTAATTGTGTGCAATACACTTTGAAAAGGTGGAGGTCAGGGATAATTCTAACATTTCTAAGTGGTTGCAGCTGGAAAGACAAGAGAGCAACTGATGATGATACAAGGACCATGAAAAATGGCATTTGATGGGCAGTGAAAACAAGATATGACCTTTTGGTCATAAATTAAATGTTTATGTTTGCTTCTTAGGCACCTGCTTGTAATCCTCCCTAAGGATTTAATGGATAAATACTTTAAAGTAGCTAAGTGATTCAATAGCCCAAGTCCTATTGATTTTCAGGGGATCATTATGTGTGACAATCTGAATTAGGTCTCAGATTAAATACTGAGACTTTCTAAACACAGACTTATCAGACGCAGCAGTTATCAGATTTTTTAGCTTTTATATTCACTTTCTCTGAGAGTCTTTTTTAATTCTTACTTTTAATCTCTATCTCCTATATTTGCAAAAGAGAACAGGAGAATGAAACAGTAATACTACTGCCTTTAGCACTCTCTCTCTCTCTCTCTCTCTCTCGTGCTTCGGTTATAAGACATACTTGCAAATGCAGATATACAAAACTCTGGCAGTCTCCTCTGCGTACATCAGCATGTCTGTGGCACTAATTCAGGGATGGAAAATACCACGCTGTGATCTTAAAATTTGCCAGAACACTGCTTTGTTTCCTTTTACGAGTTCATAACCTCTTACCATCAGAAAATAGATTGGAGAAAGCATTATGTTGAGCAGTTCTGTGTTCTGCATAGTGTTCCTTTTGGATTTTACTATTATTGATACAGAAGACTGCTTAAAAAATGTGGTTTAGAACCAGCAAAGGTGACAGATGAGCCGCAGCTACGATTTGTCAAATGATCGTTGCACTCTCTTTGAAAGCAGGGCAGCAGTTATTGATGCATCTTTAAAGAATTCATCTTTGTGTAATGAGCATGTAAAAATGATTGGTTTGCTCCTACCTTAAGTGGAAAAAAAATTATAATAAACGTTTTCTTCCTGTGCTCTTCTACTTGGGAAATTATTCTGACATGCTTGCCTAAACAAGGCAGGGATACTTGGCTTATACCCTTCTTGTCATGAATAAAATTGACATCTCTCATAAATACATGCCCATGCTATGCTGATGAATTCTGTGCCTTATATTTGAAGAATTCTAAATCTAATCAAATTATTCTTTGATAATTTTCACATGTAAAAAGTGATCAGCTGATTATTATTTTAATTATATTGAATTTTATTGAATTAGATTGAAAAGTACATCTCTAGGTATCAGAGCTGAAAGTGTCACAGCATTGGTCTCCTACAGATTTGGATGCACAAATGGAAGAAATAGTACTGCAGTTAGATACAATTCTGCAACAGCAAGAATTCTCAGCGGGAATTCCTGTATAAGGATGTATATATGTCTAAAGGGATAAATTGCAGTCTTGTGCTTTGCACTCAGAATTTGTCAAAGGTACAAGCCAAATCGTACTCTCATTTCTGAATCTGTCCAAATCTAGGGAGTTCATTGATTTTTTGTGGAATCATGGCCATTCTAATTGGTGTAAAGAAGTAGAATTAGGCTCATACAATCAGGAGCATATTGCTTAAAGAGAAAGTAGTAATAGACTTTTAATAGGTTGCTATAAGCCTAAAAAGGTATTTTCGTCCTTGTAGAATATAGGAGGATATTAATTTTCTTGACTTCATACAGTCCAACCAAACCAGCTCACAATTTTTCTTTATAGTGTAAGCACTAACATAACTGTTTCCACTTTCCATGCAGAGTTTTAAAAAATGGGGATGATGTCTAAACACATGTTTCTTTACACATTCTCTGCTAAAATATTTTAAATGGGAAAGTGTTCTTTAATTATTTTTCTTTTTGATCTGATATAATTGCATTGGTAGATAGAATAGTCAAATACAGCCAATGAGTAGATTGAAAAATTACCTTAGATGTTGAGACAAGACACTTGGTATATAGTATATTCTCATGCATCCCTTGTTGAGCTCAAGTCATTCTCTGTCTAAAATATGTGAGAGTGTGACAACAAGCAAGAAGAAGCAAACCTTTGTCCTGTAGTAGTTGGACTGAGATCTGGTTCTTCTCCTACTTACCAGTTTTAAAATGCACATGTGGCCCAGAACAGACCCCAGGACAAGACAGGACAGAGGGATGAGTCCTTTGCAGCTTCTCTTCCCACAAGCAGGAGCAGGACTCTGGAATTTTGATGGAGAAGTGCCTGCTTTGCAAATTGCATTGCTTAGGAGAGCTAGACCACCTCATTGGTTCAGCTTATCAACACAGTGTACTTTCTGAGCATGGCATTAAGGAATCTTTATGCGGCATATTTTGCAGGGGGAACTTTCAAGACCTTGGATTAGGTGCCAGTAATGAAATAAATAAGAACTCCTAGAATATTTTTTTCCTGGTAGGTTAGCTATGATGGAGAACTTCACAAGCATCCACAGCTGGAAGCTGATTTGACAGCAGTAAGAGAGATCTATGGACCTAATGCAGTATCTCTCAGGTATGTCATTGAGTCTTCTGTATTGTGGAACCTTTAATGTTTTGGAGACTGACTTCCATGTGGACCTTCTCTCACTGCCAAAACACAAGTCTCTTCTGATGATTTCTGTATATTGTGGCAAAAGGAAGGAGCACTGCTGGCTAGCAATAATGCTGGGTTTGTTTTTTCTTTTTGTGGTTGAGCACAGATACAACTGGCTATGCTGAGAACAAGCCCTGGAAGCCTGTTCTAAAACATCATTGTCTTTTGCAGTTCAGTAGGTATTTGATCAGACTGTTGTATTTTGTTGAAAATTACCGTTCAGCATTACTTTAAACCCTTGTTGAACTTTTCTGTCATATCCCATCTTTTACCCTGGAGGTGAACAAAAGGAATGATAAGAGATTTTGTAAATGTTTTCCCTAGGCAAAGACTGAAGGAATTGGATTTGTCTAGTCTGGAAAAAAGACAGGAGAGGACATAATAACAGTTCTTCAAAAGATAAAGCTGTTTTTAGATAGAGGGAGTGATCAAACATTCTCTATTGTCATCATGAGAGACAATAAGAAACTATCTTTGTTAACAACAAACAAGAATTTGATTAGATTTTAGAAAAGCTTTCTAATTGTGGGAAACTAAATAATCTTACAAAGAGAAGTGGTGGAACCTCAGTCAAGGGTGGATTGCAAAGAGTACTTACACAAAAATTGTTGGGCATGTATGAGTGTGCATGATTCTGCCATAGGGCATAGCTGTATAATATTTTTAATATACTTCAGGACTTTTATAACTTCATTTTCCATCTACGTAATCTTAATAATTTCATAAAAATAACAGGTAGGCAAGATGGAACAGACCTGTCAGATGTATTACAAAGAAAATATCAAAGTTGTCATGCAAACCAAGTAATAAAATACAGAGAAGATAATAACCTTAGGCATACATATAATCCAAGTAACAATTCCCATTAACCTCTAAACAATAAGCTCTGTTATTTTAGTCTAAGGAGAGAGCATGTCTACAACTGTGGTGTACTAGACCTTTTCAAATTAAGTGGAAATTCATTACATTTCAAGGACCTGGGGAATTAAAATCCAAATAGTTGTATGTGGGTTTAGGAAATCATAGAATCACAGAATATTTTGGGTTGGAAAGGACTTGTAAAGGTCACATGAGCCAACCCCCTGCAATGAGCAGAGATATCTTCAACTAGATCAGGTTGCTCAGAGCCCCATCCAACCTGACCTTGAATGTTTCCAGCGATGGGGCATCTACTTCCTCTCTGGGCAATCTGTACCAGTGTTTCACTACCCTCATCGTAAAAAAAAATTCTTCCTTATATCTAGCCTGAATCTACCTGCTTTTAGTTTAAAAATATTACCCCTTGTCCTATCGCAACAAGACCTGCTAAAAAAGTTTGTTCCCATCTTTCTTAGAAGCCTCCTTTAAGTACTGAAAGGCCGCAATAAGGTCTCCCTGGAGCTTCTCCAGGCTAAACAACCCCAACTCTCTCAGCCTGTCTTCATAGGAGAGGTGTTCCATCCCTCTGATCATTTTTGTGGCCTTCCTCTGGACCTGCTCCAACAAGTCCATGTCTTTCCCAAGCTGAGGACTCCAGAGCTGGATGCAGTACTCCAGGTGGGGTCTCACCAGAGCAGAGTAGAGGGGCAGAATCACCTCCTTTGACCTGTTGGCCATGCTTCTTTTGATGCAGCCCAAGATACAATTGGCTTTCTGGGCTGCGAGCACACATTGTCACCTCATGTCCAGCTTTTCATCCACCAGTACCCCCAAGTCTTTCTCTGCAGGGCTACTCTCAATCCCTTCATCCCCCAGCCTATATTGATACCAGGGGTTGCCCCAAACCAGGTGCAGGACCTTGCACTTGGTCTTGTTGAACCTCATAAGGCTTTTAGGAGGGTCTGTTCCATGATCTTCCCAGGCACAGAGGTGAGGCTTACAGGTCGATAGTTCCCAGGTTCCTCCTTTCTACCCTTTTTAAAAATGGGTGCAATGTTTCCCTTTTTCCAGTCACTGGGGACTTCACCTGATTACCATGACTTTTCAAATATTATGAAGAGTGGCTTGGCAACTACATCAGCCAATTCCCTCAGGACTCTGGGATGCATCTTGTCAGGTCCCATAGACTTATGTATGTTCTGGTTCCTCAGGTGGTTTCAAAACTAATCTCTTACAGTGGGAGAGACTTTGCTTCCCCAGACCCTGCAGTCCATCCGCTTGAGACTTGTGGGAAGAGAGGTTTCCAGAGAAGACTGAGGCAAAAAAGTTGTTGAGTAGCCTGGCCTTCTCTTTGTCTGTTGTTACCGGTTTGCCAGTCATGTTCATCAGTGGGGGTTGACTATCTTTGACCTTTTCTGGCTGACTGTCACAAATGAGTAGTTTAGGTTAAGTTGCTTAAAGAATCACCATCAAAGGTATGAGCAAAAAAGTTTTAATAAGAATTGGTGAAAGGAGACTTCACAAAGTTCGATGGCAAGGTACACTCTATTACTACATAGATAAATCACACAAAGAAGAATAAAATTAAAATTAAGCTGGAATGATTTATACAGAGACTAAAAACGTAAAAGGGTAAGGGAGACCCTCCCCATTGAGTCATGAGGTTCAGAATGGACCCCCTTGCTTTCTAAACTCTTTATAGAGCTTAGGTGTGGCTAGATCCAATCCTAGTCTCAGACTTGGTCAATGGTTTATGTCAAAAGGATATAAGGAACATTTACAGTTTGAGGTTGATCATAGGATGTTAGCAGCACTTAATGATTAACTAATATATCATTTACAAAGTGAATCAAATGGGATTTACTGAAATTATAAAGTGGATTAACTATGGATTCAGAATGGTAATACTTATACTATACTTATTATGAGGTACCTAAATCAGTTCACACACACATGCACACAGACAGAAATAGATAGATGTATATATATATATATATAGAAACGTACAAAGGTATACCTGTTGAAAGTTGCCCTCATATTCAGTTAAATACACCAAGTGACTTTGCATTTCTTAGTGGGCAAAGGGTTGAGCCTCAAGAATCAGGAAAATCAGCCCAAGCCCCGTCGTCAGCTTTCAGCAACAATCCCCCTAGTATCACAGGCTTGGGAGACTGTGAGCTCTGAGAGGTGTCCCAGCCAGAGGGAGATGCTGTTCACAACCTACTGTAGTGCAGGAGAGCTCAAAGGGCCTCAGTTAGGACTGCTGTTTATAGGTTCAGAGAAGATTGGCCTTAGTCATCAGTAACTTTCCATCCTGGCCACAATCTGAGTCAGTAATTAATGGATTTTTTCTCAAAATTCCAGTGACGGTGGCACTATACCACTCATAGTCATAATAGTGTACTCAAGCTTGTTAAGGGATGTTATGGTCCAGATAAGGAATGCTTCAAGTCTAGCAGGTGTTGTTGTTCAGATAAGGGATGTATCTGGTACAGCCAGTGCAATTTCCCACCTCAGCTGTGCAAAAGTTGCTAGTACAGTCAAGGGACACTGAACAACCTAATTCATTACACAGAGGATAAGGCCTAACAAGGATTCCTGAGACTATAGTGCGGCCCAGGGGAGGGGATGAGATGCAACACCACACTGACATACCTGTAGAAGCCCTTCTTATTGTTCTTTGCATGCCTTGTCAAGTTCAGCTCCAGCCGTGCCTTGGCCTTCCTGACCCCATCCCTACACAACCAGGCAGCGTCCCTATACTCTTCCCAGGATACCTGACCCTGCTTCCGCTGCCTGTGCATTTCCTTTTTTCCCTTTAGTTTGGCCAGCAAGTCTCAACTCATCCATGTTGGTCTCTTGCCTTCCTTTCCTGATTTCTTACGCCTGGGGATCGAGAGCTCTTCCACTCTATGGAAAACATCCTTAAAGATGTGCCAGCTCTGTTCTGCTCCCTTGTCCCTGAGGACAGTTTCCCAGGGGGTCCTATTGACTAACTCCTTGAACAGCTGGAAGTTTGCTTTCCTAAAATTCAGGGTCCTGACTTTACTCTTTGCCTGTCCCATATCCCTCAGGACTGCGACCTCCACCAGTGCATGATCACTGCAGGCTGCCTCCAGTCTTGATGCCTCTGATGAGCTCGCTTGTGTTGGTGACCATCAGGTCCACTATCTCATCCCCTCTGGTAGGGCTGTCTATTACCTGGCTTAAGAAGTTATCCTCAATGCATTCCAGGAGTCTCCTGGATTGACTACAGATCACCGTGCTACTTTTCCAGCAGATGTCGAGGTGGCTGAAGTCCCCTAGCAGGACAAGAGCCTGCAAGCGCAATGCCTCCTGCAGCTGGAGTAAGAAAGCTTTGTCAATAGGCTCCCCTCGATTGGGTGGCCTGTAGTAGACACCAACCACAAGGTTCCCTTTGTTTCCTCGGTCTCTAATTCTTGCCCATAAGCTTTCAACCTGTTCATGGCTATTCTTCAGAGACAGCTTTTCACAATCTATCCATTTCTTGACATAGAAGGCAACCCCTCCGCCCCTCCTTCCTTGCCTGTCCCTTCTGAACAGCCTGTAGCCATCAATAGCTGCACTCCAGTCATGGGATTCGTCCTGTCAAGTTTCAGTAATGGCAACTAGGTCATAGCTTTCTAGCAGCACAGTGGCTTCCAGCTACTGCTGTTTGTTGCCCATGCTGTGTGCATTGGTATAGAGGCACTTCAGCTGGGCTGTTGGTTATGTCACCTTCTTAGAGGAGCACCCCTTAATTCCATTGATGTATTTCACCAGTGCTCCCTGTTTGGCTCCTATTACTTCAGGAGTGCCTGGCTCCTCTCCATAAGACTTCAAGTGTGCTCCAGTATACACAGCAAGTCTCAGAGCAACAGGCTGAGGGCCCTCACTAGTACCCTGTCCCTCTAACCTTGGTGTGTCACCCCACAGCTTGTCATGGGCAAGCCTGATATTTCTCTCCTCCCCCTTCTAGTCTAGTTTAAAGCTCTGACAATGAACCCCACTTGCTCATGAGCAAAGAATTAGATATTCAAGCAAATGAATAAATGTTTTGTTGTCAAACTGATAACTATGAAATTAAGAATACCTTGATAATAGGCTCTCTCAGTCTCCTAAAATTGAAACATTATATGTAACCTTTCAAAAACTTTAATGCATCTAATTTATTGAATCATCTGTTTCATTGGAAGCATTGTGATCTCCCTGGGCTCACTGCAGTAGAAATTGGCATCTATGACTGCTTTTGGCATGTGGAAAACTTTCATGCGTCTTCCACTCTGTTGCTGTTGAAAATATTAATAAATTCTTGGAAATGACAAACACAGCATTAAGCATTCAGTTTCATCCCTCTCCTGCAGCTCCACTTTTGTGACTGCAGCGTCTGTCTGAAAGTGTCACCTACTAAGATGTGTATTTCCTAGACAGCTGACCCTCTTTTAGTAATGTCCTGCTTTTAGGGAGTCAACTGTACATATAAAAGGGAAATTCCTATATCTGCATGCTTTTCACCACTGCCCTTTGATACCTGGCCACCATAGCCATGAGAAAGACCTCTAGACTGACTGATCCAAACTCTTCAGTATCCATTTACATTGCTTATGCATTGATGGACAAAAGACCTCTGGGAGCTTCAAAATCAAGATGTGTTCTTGGAACCATTGTAGGCAGCAGACCATAAGCTTCAGGTACTGGAAAAAAACGTGATTTTTTTTCCTCCCTTTCAGCCTGGAGAAGTAAAACTAAAGTCAGCATAATTTGCCTAAAATCCATTTTCTATGATGGTAATGGAGTGGGGGCAAAGGAATTTCAATGAGTATGGAAATTCCACAGTTGAAACTTATTTTTATCTTATCCTTTCTTCCACTAACATTTCTTTTTTTAGTTAGTTCAATTATGTTTCTGTTTAATTTATAATTATGCCTGCTCATAGCCTTTTGGATCTCAGCCATGTAACACCAGCCTGCATTCATAAATATTACTTAGGAGTTCATAGCAATCTGTTCTGTGGATCTTCTGGAAATTTTACCAAAAAAAATCTGAGGCTACTATTGTATAGCATAGTGGCTATCCATTCAGTACTTGGAGAATTTCACTGTTTCAAAGTAAGGTCTTCAGTGAGCTGTAGGAGGTCAGCAAGTGCCTTTATGGCTCTGGGTGAGCAGACTGAAACAGCCATAAGGGTGGCTGGGAAGCCTCCAGGTAATGCAGCCCTGGCCAGCCATTCACCTGCCCCATGTATGCCATGTGTGGACGTATCTGATCTAGAGAGAGACTTTGGGTTTGACCTTACTAAGAACCACTGGGATGCCAAGATTTGGTGGAAGGGATTCTCTCCACAAAATTTCACAAGAAGTCAAGGCATTTCCAGTGCGAGCTAGGTCCTACCATGGGCTGAGAGGCCACTTTGTTAGAAGGTAGTTATATTCACAAAAATATTTTTGTATTTCAAAATTACCTTATCAACTTATTTATGCACAACTGCTACTGTGCACTGTCTAGTTTAATAGAAAAATGTCAAAGTCATTGTGAGAACAAGCATATAAATGCAGTGTAAAGCAAAAAACCTATTGACTAGAAGCTAATTTGTGAAAATTTGAGTGATTGCACACTTTTACAGAATTGTCCACTTAAGTAATTTAAATGAAAAGGAAAGTATTTTTTTATTTAGGTATATGAAAAGTTTCTAGCCCTATTTTTCCAAAGTCTTCAAGTATGTTGGGGGAGGGCAATCAGAACGAGTCAGAAAAGTCACACTTTAAATGTAATATTTCAGACAGCAATGAAACACCTATGAACATAAGTTAAATCTGCACCTTGGAGATTCCAGCAATACTACACGTAACACATAAAAAAGGTAACTATTGCCTTGAGCACATTACAAGGTGGTCTTTATGTTTTGATAAATTCTTGAATGTATAAAGCAATACCACAGGTATAATATGCCACCCTCTGGGCTATGTTGTATTTGTTGTCAATGATTTATCTCAAGCCTCTCCTTAAGTTGCTGGTTGTTAACCTAAAACACTTTTGAAAATTAACTAGGGTTTTCTTTTGTCATAAATAGGAGCAGCATGTAGCCATTATTGTTTTCTTGATTTATTTGTGCAAGAAGTGAGACAAAAATACATAGCAGCAATTGAGAGAGAATTTGGGGGAATTAGTAGAAAAAAGATTTAGCCTATCTAAGCAAGATCTACTGAAAGAAGGTTTCAGTGCAGCGGACAGTCACCCACTGGGAATATTGATCCAAATGTAAATGTGTATTTTATCACCATTCTGATTTTACAAACAAGATTATCCTTTGTAAAATCTTCTGTTATAAGTACTTCTGGGCTGAGGAGTATCTTAAAGAGCTGTAATGTAATGTAATTCTTTCCTTTCAGGGAATATGGAGCCATTGATGATGTAGATATTGATCTGCATATTGATGTTAGCTTTCTTGATGTAAGTAATCTAATCACAGGATTGCA
The DNA here is from genome assembly GCF_015220075.1 of Falco rusticolus. NCBI lineage: Eukaryota > Metazoa > Chordata > Aves > Falconiformes > Falconidae > Falco > Falco rusticolus. The sequence goes on along the minus strand of NC_051209.1, from coordinate 12,956,927 downwards.
TAATGAACATTAATACCTATTTAATTCTGCTGCACATCAGACTAGACAACCACTTAGACATCCCTTTTTCAGAGGCTTGATCTTCACAAGTGGCTGTCACATTATTGATTGCTACTCAGTGGAAAGGTTTCCTTTTCCTTTTATGATCACATTGTTAGAATGTTTTGTAGGCTTTTATTTACTGCATATGTATTTCTTTTCAAACATGCTTTGTGAATGGTAAATGTTTTAACTGATATAAATGAAATACTTTTTTTTTTTTTTTTTTTTTGCTATCCTGGATATTAGTTAGGTGAAAGCACTTCATAGAGTCCTGGAGGGAAGAAGACCTTGGCTGGAGCTTTCCTGTGTGCTTCTCAACATCTGCAGCTGATTAGGGAGAGGCTTGAGTGGCAAAGGAGACATGACAGTGGTGCTGTCAACTGGCAGCATGGCTTCTGTAACAGTTATGCTGCCATTAATTCCATACTTCCTCACCCATCTGTGCAGTAACTTCCTGTCCTCCAGATGCAGAATGAAAATTAGTGCTTTTGGGGACATCATTAGCTTTTGCACAGATATGTCATATTCTCAGGTCAGCACAGCACATAAATTCTCAGGCTCTTCTAAAATTTAAGAAAATCTCATTATAGCTTGAATTATTTTAACCAGTCTTAGGAAGGAGCAAACGTTTCCTTTGCCCTATATTATGGGATGAGTTTCCTTTCCATCTTCATTTGTTCCTTTGCTTCTCAGTTTTGAAGCAATATCTCTTAATAGATGGAAACACGTCTGCCTGCGCTGCAGATATATTGTGTAGAATCCTGTGCTCAATTTAAATGAACATACTCAAGAACTGGAAGCAGTCTAACACTGCTCTTAGGGGCATCAGCAGGCACGAGTTTGTCATAAGTTTCAAGTTTAAAGTTGGAGTAGATATTCCAGGACTGAGTAAATGGATGGATTGTGTTTATAACAACCCTAAGGTAGACTGACAAAATGCAACGGTTCCTCATGATGGTTAATGGTGTCTGTTGTTTTCTTTTTATTTTGAACTAGGAAGAAATTGCTGTGGCTTGGGATGTAATTCGCACAGAGCCTATAATAGTGCGATTGCACTGTTCACTTACACAATACTTAAATGGTCCAGGTTGGTCACCTGTGTATTCTTCATGTGCCTTGTATGGTGTCTTGGTCTGAGCCATGTACTAGGTGATAGATACTCATTCACTGCCAAATCTTTGACCCTGCATGTGCTTAAATCTACTGCTTAGAGCAGTACTACTGGTTTGAAATTATGCTTCCATACATTTGCATGGCTAGGCCTTCAATAATGACATGGGCATCTAGTTTAAACTTTCATGGGTTGAGTTTTGGAACTTGTTTTCTTGAAATCCTTTAAATTCATCTGCTTCCCCTAGGAACCAGGGGTTAAGGAATAAAGATCAACAGTTTCTAATAAGTGATTTCCTGATTTTGAAAATCAGGGATCATCTTCACAGATGCAGATATCATTGATAAAATATACATACTCAGATCTGTGCAGCACATTAATATGCCCTTTTTCATGCACCTTTGAAGAATCAGGCAGTGATAATTATCCTGCCAGCTTCTGATTACTGTGTGACCTCTGGGGATCTTTAAATTTGAATGAGAATTTTAAATGTTATGTTGACATCCTACTCTCTGGTTGTTATATCAGTAAAGCTTTATCATGAGAGTAAAAATGGTCAAACTCATGAAGAATTAACTGAGACTCAAGATTTGGAAACATTCATATGCAAGAGTCAACTTCAGATATATTTTTACAATAGGAAGTCAGAACTAAGTGTGTAATTTGGATCATGACTTGCCTAACTTTGGAGGCTTCCAGTGCAAGCTGTCAGTTCAGGCTTGTATCTGTGGGACAATTCTGCCTCTGGAAAATGAATAGATTATTTCCATTCATAATATGTTTAGAAAAATCTGTCCCAATGAACTATTTTTATAGGTTATGTTGTCTGCTGATTCTAACTATAAGCTATATTCTGTTCATTCAAATAATCATTTCATTACTTTTTTTTTTTTTTTTGCTTGACTTGGGTCTTTTTGTCAGTATTTTATTGCTTCTATCTTTTTTGTAAATATGCAGATCTTAAAATATGTATTTGCCATAGCAGGTAGCAGTGTTAGTATTCAGAATATTTCTATTAAAACGTAATTTAAAAATTAAACAAGTGCAGCAAATAAGAGAGGGTGAAGTGTGAAGAGCAGCATGCAGTAGGAAATGATCCAGTGAAATGAGAAGTAGCAACAAGATATCTTTTGCACCATTGACAAGGTAAAAATGGGAAGCTTAGTTCTCAGTCCTGCAGCTGATTGATTGTGGGAGTGCCCGAGTACTGAGAAAGGCAAGATCAGGGCCAGAGGAAAGTGTTTTGCTGCTACTGGCTTTTATGAGCTCAGCTGCCATTGCAGCCATGTTTATTTATTTACCAGAAAAGGACAATGAGATCCACCATCTTTTGTGTTAACAAAACCCTTTCTCTGTGTATTCCTCTTCCCCCTTAATTATGTTGGTTTGATACTACTGGGCCATAACCTTATGCTACATATTTTTCTCTCATAGTACTTTCTGTTCATTGATAAAAGAAACAGAAATGCAGTAAACTCCAAAGCACAATGGAGGTATATATACCACATTGTAGCTGTTTAATATCCTGATTTTAGATAGTAATTTTTTCTAGTTAATACCTTATCTCATTATTGTACCTGTGGGCAGTTTCTCCCACAGGCCTTAGAAACCTGTCTTACATTAGGATGAATCGGCCTTTGGAGGTACTGGGCTGTCTCCTCTGGCTGTAGAGCTTAGATAACAATTGTAGTCTAGATGTCAGATTTTAAGATTGCTGATCTAGAAATGATGATTCTCATTGAAAATATTCTTCCTCTACTATTTGTCCTAAATTTGATAATCTAAAGACATTGCTACCCCTAATCAAATAATTTATCCCTTTTGAAAAATTCATCAGTTTGTCTTTAAAAGATGAGATTATATTTGAATAATGACATTAGAGAAAGGGTATCTACAGTGCTTTGAACTAAGTGAAATTGGATGGCCAGGTTATATATGTATATATTGTATTTTATTTTAAAAAATAATTTATTAAAGTGAAATTAAAGAATAGACTTTGACATTCTGAATAAAATCTGGCTTTCTGAGTGATCAGAATAATATAGATTTTAAAATACTTATTTTATTTTCCTAATGAAATTTGAACCTACCCCAGATTTTTTGTTTTCCTTCCTTTTTATTTTACTATAGTTATTACTTCCTTATGTAATACAAAGTATAAAGTCTATCCATGCTTGTAATATGTGTTGGCTGTTGTCCTGCCTCAAGGACATGAGAGTCTCAACAAGTGTGGGATTTCATCTGCCGCTTATATCTAGTAAGTGTTATTAAAGGATTTTAGTAATATCAGGAGTTAATTTCCAGCCTTCACCCCTTACACTTTCAATTTTCTGACAGATGAATATGGATATACTAACATTAGGACAAGTCTTGAGGAAAATTCAGGGTAATCCTTGGCCATTGGAATTCGTACATCAGGCACTTAGATTATGATTATGAAACTTGTATTAAAATGCCCTCAGAAAGAAACCCCAGATATTAGTCAATTCAGTTTATTCCTCCCTGGGTTTTCTTCATAGTCACAGGAACCGTAGTGTGTAAAGACTACTTAATTGGAAGAAAGATCAAGAGATTAGATGAGATGAATTACTATTCCAGATACATTTAATCTGATACTGCTATTACTTCCATAATATTTTTAAAAAAAGAGATACATTTATGTAATTCAAATTAGTGGGAAGAGATAAATTTTGGGGAGTTCAATTTCTAAAATAATCATTTGTAAAACTGCAAATTGTATTGTCTAATATTCCAAAAAGGGCCATTCATTTCTTCATGGACTTAGATGACATGTCTGCTTTCACCATTGCTTCAATGGCATTGCCTATAGTAAAAGTCCAGATAGAAAAGGGTCTTTAAATATGACTTGTATGGTCATGAGTTCTTGATTATTGCTTTAAGTTCATATATCTACAATATCTCCTTTTTCCATAGTTCCAACTGTGGATGTATTTCAGATCTCTACTAAAGAGAGATTTGGGCTGGGACATCAGCTGAAAAAGTAAGTCTGGAAAAGTGTAAACCCCTGTTTTTAAGTAAATATTACACTCTTTAATTCCCAGACCATGTTAAGAAGGATAAAATTCACAGGTTGTCAGGTTAGTCAGATCAAATATTATTTATTCTTTAAATAAAAAATAACAGGTTTTGCCTTTTTAAGTTCAGTTTTGACAGTTGTTGGAGAGAACTTGATTTGTGCTGCCTGCCAGGGTTTTCTGTCACTTTACTGCCTTTTAGGAAGTAAGCTAGAAAAGTTAAAAAAGACTATAGCTACAAGTGTTCCATTTCATATTTTTGCTTAGATTATGAAGCCTCTGGAGCAGGAATCTTTTTTAGCATCATGCATACCCTAAGGGGACTATGCTTTCATGGTGGTCTCTAGGATGTACCACAGTAATTAGGCCATCCATGTTTTGAGGACAAAGAGGGAAGAATAGTTGAAAAAATGAGCAGTTTCATGTGTTCATGTTATAATTCAATTTAATAACATTTTTCTGAGTCATCTTTTCACATATGCTTGTGTATGTGTAATAAAGTGACAAGAATATAGGTTTTAATATTTGACCCTTACAACAGTAAGAATCCCTTAAGAAAAAAAAAAAATCTTTTGCTGTTTGGTGTTTAAAGAAATTCAGTGCAGCTTTTTTGTAATCATACAAATGAAGCAATGTTATTAAAATTTCTATGGTACATGACTTTGAAGAGAAAAAAAAAAAAAGCTCCCCAGGCATGAAAAGTCTCTTAAAACATTTCAGTACTTACACTGTCTTTGATTTGTGCACTGGATAATTACCAGTTTCCCGTAAGACATTTTCTGGTACTTATCTGCATAATTCATAGTTGAGTGGAAGTCAGAATACCTATGAACTCTGTGGCTCCTCATGGCTGTGAACAACAAGATATTAATCTTTGAAGAGTCAGTACATTTTTTATATAGTCCATACCAATTTCCACTTTGACTTTATCACTCATAGACCCCCACTGCTAGATTAGAGTCAGTAATTTGGCTTAGAAGTGACTGCTGGAGGTCACCTAGTGCAACCTCCTGCTCCAAGTAATGCTGACTTCAAAGATTAGTTCACTTCAGGGCCTCAGGCAGCTGAGCTGTGAAAATCTCCAGCTTTGTGGGCAAACTGTTGTACTTAACCACTCTTCTGTGGATGTCTTTTCTTTATAGCCTTTATGTTTTTTATCTTCACTTGCTACAACTTGTGACTACTGCCTTTTGCTGTGCATCTCTAGGAAGCGTCTAGCTCTGTCTTCTTTGTAAATCCCTTTGAGTAGTATAATATTCAACATCCCAACATTCATGTTTGTGCTTTAGGAGAATATGCTCCTACTTGAGCAGTGTGGATGCTGTAGCCTACCTCTGTAGTCACTGGAAAGACAGACGCCTATAGTTGAATAGAATGCCTTTGAATCAGTTTGTCTCTAGATCTGCATGAATGGCATTAACTATATAAATCTTACAGGGGTTGTTTACACAGACTGTATTCTCAATAAGAGTTCTGTGTGAATTAGTTTTATGTGGGGGGAAAAAAAAAAGCATTTTTGAGGAGCTGAAGCACCCAATTGTCAGTCCACATATGTGACAGAGAAATTCTGAGGACATTGCATAACTTTTGCATAACCATTGCATAACCAATTGCATTGGTGAACTGAGACCCTAGTATTAAAGTGAGTATGTCTTGGCTAGGATAAGAAAATCTTTTTTTCTTAATTTGCAGAATCATACAGACATTTGTTACACAACAGTGGAAGAAAAGCAAAGAGAAATCTAATTGTACTCACAATAAGAAGGTGTCTGACAAAAAGGTGAAATCCCCTCTGCACATCTTTTCTACATTGCGCAGGTAATAGCAAGGAAAATGAGCTGTTACCACCATATCCTGTTAAAAATCCACAGCAGATATCACAAGGTGAAATGTTGACTTTTCTTCACAGAGAAGTGCTCTATTTATATCTTACGTTATGGGTTTCCAGTCCTTGCCTTGCATGACATCAAAAGTGAACTAGGTGCTCTTGCAACTTTTAAGGCTATTTGAAGAAAGAGCATTTCAGTGCCCTGCTCTCTGAAACAACCATGACTCATCTAGAATTGGAAATAATTAATTTTATATTACTTAATTTGGTTGTATTTGTATCTTTGCTAGCTTGGTAGCATTTGGCTGTTACTTCAATAGGAATAATATATATTTTATATATATATATATATAATATATATAAAAAATTTTGTGGTTGTCCAGCTGTTCTTTCCACAGCTGTGTATATTTTTAATTTTTTAAAACTAGAATGGTCATTAATGAAAGACTGATCTTTAGAGCTGATGAGCACCCACCCCTCTCCACTGTCCGAGTACAATAATGTTCACCATTTCTGAAATGCAGGCACAGAAATTCAAAGAACAGAGGCATTAAAACCATAAGAAATAGTTTGTGAATAGTTCATTTGAATTAATTATGACTTCTGCCAGTTGCTCATACTCTTAAGTGTCTGTAAAATCAGGCTCTGATTTTACATCTTTCAAGAATGTGACTATTTACTCTAGTGTGTTTCCTGCTTATGAAAGGTTGATCGATCACCCCTTCTGTACATTTGAATTGAATGCTTCTTTGAAAATTCCTTCTTTTGGATGAATTTTGTTATTCTAAATTCCATGTATAAAAAATAGAGGGAGTACAGCAATCACTCATTTTGAAGAAAGGAGGGATGCCAAAAGTAACAAAATATTGTCTTCTCAAAGGTAGAAGAGGAAGATGGTGTTTTAAGTAGAAAGCTTACCCATTCCCTACCATGCCACCCACCATTTCCTAGCGCAGGCTGTAACTTGGGGTTTGGTTATATTCAGAAAGGGCATACAAAAGCCAGTCCAATCTTTCTCCTCTTGATTTGGGCTGCTGCAGTGCCCGTCCAAAGACCACTCAGCCCAAACACAGGAACCCTCTCTCTCTCTCCCTAGAGCACCATTCCTACCTCCTGTCTGCCCAAGGTTGGTAATGAGCTAACTGCAACAGTGAGTCAGTGACCTCCATGTGCATTTTCCACTGTCACTACTTGCTAACAGGGTGGGGAAACCTCCCCTTAGGGCTTCACTACTCTTCTGTTTGATTGAAACCCAAAAAATGCTGCAAAGTTAGGGTTGCTTGTAAAGTGTAGAAAAATGATTCAGCATACCTGATACTGGTTCTTGCTTTGCAAGGACAGGTGAACATGAACCTTATAGAAATGTGACAGTTCGTGTGAATGTTATTTCATAAAAACCTTTTGTTCTTTACTTTCTGCATTCATAATTTAGATCCCTCACATTCTCATTTCTAGTGTTACAGAGCTAGAGTTTGTCTAAAACAGGAGAGAAGGGCATCAAATTTTCTTCCACAAAGCACCCAGATTATTGTGATGTTTTTTTAAAAAAATGTTCATTTCAGCTGAATTAAATTTGATTTACTGCCTGCACGTTTCACTGCTCATTATATCTTCATTTGGATCTAGACATAGAATTTGTTGTCATGTCCAGAAGACAATAACTTTAATGGGATCATGCCATGATGATTACATAGGAAATATAGATTTTGATAAGAAAAATATGATATAATCTAGCATGAAATATGTGGGTTTCATTTCAAAGATAATCTCCTGAATAAATGGTTTGTTTAGAGACATGGGGACCTTTACGAAGAACTGTAAGGATATAGCCTCTAACTTTTTAAAAGTAGTTAGTCATCTTTTCAATGGATGAATTTGTGTATAAATAGGAATGAGATGTCTATTTGGTATTGGGAAATTATTCCTACATACAGTTGCTCATTTTTTTAATGTTGGGCTGTGTTTATCACTAGTCAAATACATAAAGACAGGTGGCATTTAAAAATTTGTAAATATGCCTGAACTTACTCATTTAATTTGCACAAGACTGATTATTCTCCAACTACATCTTCCCCTTCTTTATTTTTAAGGTCACCAAGTTATCCTCCACCTGGCTGTGGTAAAAATAAATCAAAACTGAAGTCAGAACAGGATGGGATCTCCAAAACTCACAAGCTACTCAGAAGGACTTACTCTAGCACAGTTAAGGCAGAGGATATGTGTGCCACAAAATCTCACAGAACCTTTGGCCGCTTGTTACTGAGTGACCCTAGGGCTGAACAGACAATAGCTATTAAATCACACAAACTGTTAAACCATTCTTGCTCTGCAGCCATCAAGCGGGAGGAGTGCATCACTTTAAAGCCTCATAAGCTATTAAGTACGTCGTGTTCTGGGGGCCCTCGATGTGAGCACAAGAGCACCTTGAAACCCCACAAACTTTTAAGCAGGTCCTACTCCAGTAATCTTAGAATGGAAGAATTGGATGGATTGAAGAATCACAAGTTACTCAGCAAGACTTACTCCAATGCCCCTAAATCATCCAAAATGGAGCCTTTCAAGGAGTCCACCGTAGCAGAGGGCAGGAGTCTCTCTCTTACCTCAGGGCTTATTGGTATCTTAACACCATCTTCATCGTCACCTTCACAAGCTGCTGTGCGTAATAATTTTTTTTATTCTGCTCATTTTCCTCCTATTATTTTCCAAATGTACTATCATGCAAAGGCATTAATGCTTAGGACATATGTTAGTGAATATATTGAATATATTGGAAGACAAGAGCAATGGATTCAGCTTTTTAAGGAGGATTTACACAACTGTGCATGCACATATATTGAAGTTATAAAACCAGAATTTGCTTAGATCAAGACAGAGATTTTACATCTCATGTTGGATACAGCTCAGCGTACAGCTGCTGGCCATGGGAAATGTTCAGTCATACACTTCCTTCCCTGTCTCCTTTCTTGCTGCAGGAAGAAGGGAGAGTGTGAGCTTCTGTGCTGCAAAATTGGCTTGGTCACACAGGTCTTTTCTCATTTCCCTGTTTGCTTTGTGGGGGAAGCAACTGTCCATTGGCTTGTTTGGGTGCCAAGTCACCTCTCCTGGTCTTTTCAGCTGTGATCATCATCATACTGGAAGGAATACAGTCATGATTAAGCTCACCTCTTGCACATTTGTGCTTTGTGAAAGGTTTAACCTTCAAATGCACTGGTGGCAGCCGGAGGTTGGGGAAGGAATTAGGCCCGACATTCCCCCTTTCTTTCCCCAGACATGTTCAATTGGGAAAACAAAAGGTAGTGCACATTCTTAAATTTAAGAGAGAGCGCTCAAACTTAATTCTTCTGCCTCTTAAAAGATGGCTTTTATACTTTAAAGCAGGGGTCCTCAAAGTTTTTAACCAGGGGGCCGGTGCGGATGAAGTGGCAGGCAGTCATCTGCGGCTGCTTGGTTTCCCCCCCCAACCCCCGGGGGTGTGTGTGTGGTTCTGTAAATACCGGGGGCCAGATTGAGGACCCTGGGGGGCCGTAGCCAGCCTGCAGGCCATAGTTTGAGGACCCCTGCTTTAAAGGAAAGAGTGGGTCTGTCTGTGTTCTTTCAAGGCACCCACCTGTTTTCTGTGTTAGACCTGGGGAGAGACACGTAAGAGACAGTCCTCTCCACTCCCTTAGCTTGGTGGTACCTTGATGTTCTCAGTGTGCAAAAGCTGATTTTTGCTTGAAATACCATACATATATTCAAAATAGTGTCTTCTGAATAATGAAGTTGAGTGTGTTCTGTCTCATAGTAAATTAGTTTAATAAGCTGCAAGCTATACTCATCAAATCTAAAAGCAGTGATATACTATCATAAAATCATTTATATACATGCTGTGTGGTTGGTTCCTGTAATGTACACAGCAAAATTAATTTAAGGTGAGCCAATAGACTTTTTACTTGTCACAGTTTAGAGATTAATTTTTTTCTGAATCAGCATAGGATGTCTTAACTTCGCAGACTTTTCTCTCCTGAAGTTAATATAAAAAGTTTCATTGGTTTTGATAAGATAATAAAGAGTTGACTAAGTGGTTTTCTTACTGAAGTTATCAGCTGATATGGAAAACATGCAAGCCCTGCTTGACAGTCTATAAAAACTACCAGTAATTTATTGCCATAATGTATTTATTTTGAGGGAAAATCATCACATACATCATCAGGTGCAGTTTGACTGATGTTAGTAGAAGGGCATCAAGAGTCTGTTTCACATTTTACATGCAGGCACCAAATATATGGGTAACCTGGGTGCCTAACTGCAATTTGAAGTCAGTGGAATGTGGAAGCGATGGATCAAGACCCTAACTTCTCTTCAGTTCTCAGCTTAAATATTTGAATCTCATATATGAATACAATTAGGAGGATTATTTCCCAGGAGAAAAAAGGAAAAAGTTTCCCAAATAAATGGTTAGAGAAATGAAAGGAAATAAGACTATAAACAAAAACAAAAAAAAAAAAAAAACAAAAAAAGTAAATGCAGATGATCTGACTTATGCAAAACAAGGGTTGATTGAGATAGATATCAGCCCAGAGGGAATTTTGTACCTTAGTGATTCCTATAAAAAAAGTTCCTTCTAATTTATTTGCTGTACATTGAAATAAAAAGGCAGAAAGAATCTCAGTGGGATCTGAGCACAGAGATCTGTTAGTGTGATGCTTACAGAAGTGAGATCTTAGTAAATATATAAAAGAAAAAGATTTTCAGCTGTTCTGAGAGTTATATTAGTCATTGAAGCCTAAGCATATAGCACATATTTGGACAGACAATACGAAGCTAAAATTTAAAGGAAATTACCAAATGCCAGCTTATGAGAATGGAGTGAAGGCACTGGTGTTTCCATTTGAGATTAAAGGTTTTGGGATGCTGAGATACAAAACCTCATCAGATTTAATAACTAAAAAGAAATGCTAAAAGTCTATCCCACACTCAGAAAACAGTAAAAGGATTGATTATTTATAATGGTTTGTTTATGCAAATAAGAGATCTTTTTAGATGCAAATATTGTTTAACATATTTCCATGCAAAAATACAAATGTTTTACCATTTCGTAATAATTAGTCTACCAACACTGAAGTTGCCTGAACTTTTTTCCTTGCAGCAAAATTATGGTGCAAGATGCATTCTGGTACAAGATCGTGGCTTTCTTGTGCAGGTAGGATGTCATATCTTACCCATTTATGAAACACTGTGGAGTATGAGCTGACTGTTAATTATTTTTAAGCAGATGTTGTTTTTCTCATTTTCATTGTTCTCAGACTATTGAATTTGCTGAGCAGCGTATACCAGTATTGAATGAATACTGTGTAGTTTGTGATGAACCCCATGTGTTCCAGAATGGTCCTATGCTGAGGGTAAGTGGTGTGCTTGCTGGGATAAACAACGCATTTTCTAATGCCTTAAATAGCAATGGATTATACAAACCTGTTATAAAATTATTACATTATTTTAGACTTGTTTAATCCTAATATGCTTTTAAGATGCAAAAATGTAATGCATATTAACTAGATTTTACTTTAAATTTAAAAAAAATGTATTGCAGGGGAGATGGAAAGCAGAAACATAAAAGAGGGTTGCATTTCACTGAACACTATTGTGCTAGAGTAGTCATAACCAGAAAAGCTAGAGGAAGTGCATTAGAGTGCTTTCCTGGTCCTCTGGTACTCTCTTAAAAGCTCAGGGTCATCTCAGTCCTTTCACTCCTATCAAGCCATGACCAGGGTATTCAGATACATGGGTGTTAATGCTACAAGATCATGAAGTTCTTCTGAAACTCTTTTGTTCATGGGCTACTGGAATGAATCATCCTCCATAATGTGATAAAAAAGGCAGTAGAAGGGGATGTATCTGATCTAGGAGTGACCTACCTAGTCCATGGGCATTGTTGTGGTTCAGTATGCCCAAGGACTGGACAGTTACACAGCTCTTCCTTCCTTTCATTCCTGTATAACTGGGAACCTGGAATTTTGCATACTGAACATTGCACCCTCTCATGCTGCTGGTGACTGCATAGTAAAAAAAGATTAAGATTGGTCACGAAAGACACACCTTGCCTGGAGCTACTGGATCAGTGCAGCTTTATAAAAGAATATGTAGGAGAATAAAATTCTTACCTTTAGGACTGACCTTGCAGTTTAGAATCCTTCTTGTTTCACCTGTCCTGAATCCTATTGAAACCTGAGTAACCTTAAAAGACTAAAGCCATGGAAAGTTAATACCAGTGTGTGAATGGTCTGACACCTCATCTGCCAATTTCTTCACAGTGTGGTGAGCAACTACACATAAAATGAAGCAGACATCGTCTATGATAGTTCCATGGAATTAAATTCAGGAAGGTTATTGCTTACGTGATAGCAAAAGTCACCTCAGCATCATCCCCCATAACACTCAGTGGCACTACAGTCAGGCATTCTGACTGCAGTTGGGGTATGTAAATAGGCTGCTAATAGGATTTGCAAAAGCATCTACATATTCAATTAACACCATTTTAAGTCATGGTTAAACCTCTGTACTTTTGAAAATCCTATCAGGTGTTTATTTGCCTCTTCAAGCTTATATCTACATTTTAAAAACATGTTTTTCTGCCAGATTTATCAGCAAAAACCCAATGATAGAA